>NW_028317926.1:5420000-5720000 GCF_062004578.1 Staurois parvus | reverse complement strand
GCGAGAGATGGCGCGAGAGATGGCGCGAGAGATGGAGCGAGAGATGGAGCGAGAGAGATGGAGCGAGAGATCGCGAGAGAGATGGAGCGAGAGATCGCGAGAGAGATGGAGCGAGAGATCGCGAGAGAGATGGAGCGAGAGACCGCGAGAGAGATGGAGCGAGAGACCGCGAAAGAGATGGAGCGAGAGATCGCGATAGAACGAGAAATCGCGATAGAACGAGAAATCAAGAGATCGAGATTGCGAGATAGAGAGATCGCGATAGAACGAGAGAGAGATCGATCGATTTGGGGTTTACATACATTTTAATGCAGACAAAATTTAAAAAAAATTATATATATATATATATATATATATATATATATATATATATATATATATATATATATATAGATAGATATATAGATAGATATATAGATATATATATTTATATTAGACATACCTTTGCTCCCCCTGATTGTAGTAGACGCTTGAAGCCAGATTCTTTTGCTTGGTCAACATTTAATATAACTTTCCATCCACTGAAAGCTCCCTGTAAATGTTCAAAAGATTATAAATGCAATCCAAGACTCACTATTACAAGCAAACAGCAGTCACTGACACGTCATACATCATGGGACACAGAGCATATTCATTAAAGTGGTATCGAAGGTCCAGCTTTAAAAAAAAATAAACAACACACACCAAACATGTCATACTTGCAGTGCTTTTGCACAGCGCAGACCCAATCCTCCTCTTCTCGGGTCCCACACCAGCTCTCCTGGCTCGTCCCCTTTGACTATTGCCCCCAATAGCAAGCTGCTTGCTATGGGGGCACTGGTACGTGCTCACTCCCAAGCCCGGCTCTATGCGTAAATAAGACACACAAAGCCGCGGCTCAGCCCCCTGTTCTCTCCTCATTGGCTCACTGGCTGTTATTGACAGCAGTGGGAGCCAATGGCTCCCACTGTTGTCTTAGCCAATGAGGAGAGGGAGTCCCAGGACAGCCTAGGCTCTTGCGCACAATACTGGATCGGGAGGAGGGCTTAGGTGAGTATTAAAGGGGCTGTTGGTGGAGCAGAACACAGGTTTTTTGTTTTTTTTTTTTAACCTTCATACATACAATGCAAGAAGGAAAAATAACCTTCTGCCTTTAATGCTTTCGAACAGGGATGTCCCAAATACTTGAACATGAGGGGAGGGCTACATCAGGAAAAAAAAAAAAATCAGAAAAAAAAACCATTACCAAAAAAAACGTTAGGCAAGGGGTGGGGGTGGAGGACTGTGGAGAAGAATCTGCTCAGAATTCTCATCTAAACAGGTTCTAAGCAAGTTTCTGACCATTTTGGCAGAAGGACTACCTAAAGCATTTTTAGTAATGAGTTTCCTGTTCCTGATGGTAAATCTTTCATGTGCTGCCCTGAAAGACATTTTGGGAGATGTTAATCAATCTGGAAGTTTAACCACTTGCCTACCAGGCACTTGGTTCACTCCCTTCCTGCACGGTCATGCAACACTGTACCAACAGGAAATTTTTATTTTTTTCACACAAATAGCTTTCTTTTGATGACATTTACTCGCCACAGGGGTTTTTATTTTTTGCACTATAAACCAAAAAAAAAAAACAAACAAAAAAAAATTCTTTGTTTGTATTATAAAATTTTGCACACAGGTAATTTTTCTCCTTCACTGATAGACAGCACTGATGAGGTGGCACTGATATGCAGCAATGATGGGCACTGATAGGTGGTATTGATAGGCGGCACTAGAGACACTGACGGGTGGCATTGATGGGCACTGCTGGGCGGCACTGACAATCACTGCCCATCTTCCCTGTCACATATGCCGGTTATCGGCAGTACTTTCCTCATGCTGTGACAGTGTGAGGAAAGTGCTGGCAATAACCGGCAACTGTACTTACATTGTGATTTGCTGTGTTATTGGACACAGTTGATCATGTGATAAAAGGCCGCTGTGATTGGCCTTTTACCTAATCACGTGATCAGTTGTGTCCGTAGGACACAGAAATCACCGACAGTGTTAGATGCACGCCGCTGGGGGGCTCGTTCTGGAAGGACGTCCATGGACACCCTCCCAGAACTGGACAACCACACTGTAGCCATCTTTCAACTATAGCGCAGTTGGGAAGCGGTTAAAGATCAAATCACTTAGCGTCCAAGCTGCAAACATAACTTTCCATCCAAACAGTTAAGAACATAATTTGCATACAGAATTTAGTAGTTATTTATTTTTATTTCTAATTCATACAGGAAGGATCAGAGATGACTGGGGTTTATAGACAGGTACCTTCAGGTATTTGGACACTGTCCAAAAAAAAACAAAACAAAAACGGAGGACCCACATATAATCCGTGCTAACAGCAGGACTCAGTTATTTGCTAGTGTCTTTAAGCATTGGATGTCTCCTCTCTACAATCAACTTTTGGCTGCGTTACGGCCATGGTGGTATCTTAGTTTCCAGATCAGTGCCCCTAGCTAAGTGCATAGGGAACCATACCTGGACCCCACAAGAGAAGATACAGGAATGGCCTGTATATAGTTTCTTTGAGCACTGGATCCGGTGTTAGGCTAGGTTCACATCTGTGTAGTTTCCCAGCAGCTGTGTTTGCACTAATTAGAGTGGGCTGCTGTATCTGTGGAAAAAGCAGAGAAAAGATCCCTGAACATTTTCTAAAATCATATCAAGAATGAAAGGCACTCCCGTGCCTCTGCTAAACAGCAGCATTTTTGCTGCAAGGTGGTGTGCAATTTGCACACAGTCCTGCACCAGCTTAGATGTGAGCCTAGTCTTAGATGCCCACCTTAGAATGTAATAGAGAGCATTGAGTTAGCCACAGGGTAAAATACAGGTCCAGAGGTGAACCACTCCATTGTGACCAGAGTCTCAAAAGACTCCCTCGCTAAAAAGGGAGTGTCCCCTTCCAAATCGGGCAAAGCCAGGGGTACAAAGGGTTAATCCCTTTCCACTGTGTGGAACTACATGTCAATGCCCTGGTTGCCTCCCCTTCTTCCCTAGTGCAGTCCCCCGCCACCCTTTCTCTTACTGTGGGCTTGAGTCCAGGCTGACTTCTGAGTCATGCCCCTGTCCCCTTTCAGCTGGATTTCTGTAGCTTTGGTGGCAGGGTGACTGAGTGGTTAAAGGCTATAGACAGCCCTTGGCAGTCTTACTGCCCTCTGAGGGCCTGAGCTGCTTGCATGTACTACATATGCACCGAATGTTGCAGCAGATATTTTGGGACACGTTCACAGACACACATTTCCTGTCCTGCCATCAACCCCTTAGTGCAATTTGGCATGCAGGTCCTGAGCCTGAGGTGGACTGATTCGAGGCAATGCCATATGCTCTGATTCACTCCAGGCCAGTACAATATTCCTGGCTATGGGGAAAAAATAAGCTTTTTCTCTGGATCGACCATCAGAGGCCAGATATTCAAATCACTCCAACACGGTGGGTGTACAATCTGGAGCTGCAGTAGGGGAATGCCTTTCTCCTGTTAAATTAAAGTGCTCACCACAGATGCCAGTCTGTTGGGCTGCTGAGTTGTACTCGGGACAGCAATGGTGCAGGAATCTTGGTAAGTGGAAGAATCCCGACAACCCATCAACATCTGGGAACTCGAAGATATTTGCCTCACCCTGCAGCAGTTGTCAAGAGGTCTTCGAAGAATGCCGGCGTGAGTTCTGTCAGACAAGGTCAGGGCTGTGGCTTACATCAATCACCAGGGCAGAACCAGGAATCGTGCAGCTCAGCCAGCAGACCTAATTCTGCAGTGGGCAGAACATCACATTCCAGCCCTGTCAACCATACACATTTCAGGTGTGAAAAATTAGCAGGTGGGTTTTTTCAGTTGCCGGCAACTAGCCTCGGAGAAGTGGTCCCTACACACACACACACACAGGTGTTTCGGGACAATTTGTCAGAGATGGGGGACACCAGATGAAGATCCACCAGCATCTCAATTCAGCCACAAGGTGGAAAGGTTTGTGTCTCGAACATAGGATCTTAGGGCCTTTGCAGTGGATGCTTCTATGACCCTGCGGTACCAGTTCTCCCTGATGTATGCTTTTACTCCTTTATAAATCCTTCCTTGCCTGTTCCACTGGATCAAGTCTGAACGTGTCCCAGTGATACTCGTGGCCCCAAACTGGCCAAGAAAAATGTAGTACATATACAAGCTTCGGCTTCTGGCAGACATTCCGTGGCCTTTATCAGACAATCCGGATATACCATCTCAGGGTCGAAGGTTCCATTCTGGTTCTTGGGCTTCAACAGCCAAGCCATCAAAGCTACTGACCAAGGGTCTGGCTGCTTCAGTCATCCCTATGCTTACAGTATAAGTGCCAGAAAATCAACTTTGCCTAAGGTCCATCACTGCATCTGGAAGGTTTATTTTGCCTCAGATGAACAGCAGTACTTTGTGGGACGTATCTTGGATTTCCTTCAATTAGGCTTGGTCAGTGGTAGGTCCTAAGTACAATCAAGGGCCATATATCAGACTTGGCTACTCTCTTTTTTCAGAGGCTGTTGGCATCCCATTTACTGGTGAAGGCCCTTGTACAAGGCGTATCTCATATTGTTGTACTGTGGGATATGAACTTGGTGCTTTCAGCATCTTTTGAGCTCTGTCCTTGTCTGGTCTTGCTTACAAAGTCTGTTTTCTCGATTGTGGTCACCTCTGCTAGGAGAGTGTCAGAACTGTTTCACAAGGCTAAAGTCATTCTGCAACCCAAGATATTCTTTCTGCCTAAGGTGGTGTCTTAATTTAATTTCAAGTCAGGACCTAGTACTTCCAACCTTCTGACCTGTCCAAAACCCCCTTTACGAAGTGGCACTTCATTGTCTGCATGTGGTTTGAGCTACTAGAATCTACCTCACAGGCACAACCTCCATAAGGCTAGGTTCATACCTATGCAGGTTGCGCCTGACACATTTGTGATGCGTTTCGCGCTTTTTTTTTTTTGCCCAATAGGAAAGTATGACATTTCTGTTCACGCAGTGCGACTTTGATGCTTCTTGAGTGCCAGAAAGTGCAGAATTGCATCAAAGTAGTGCAGGAACCTTTATGTGTCTAAAATCGCATGTTAGGTTTAGAGTTAGCAGTAATTGTTAGGATTAGCATTCTAACCCTAACCCACCCCAATTCCAGTCTTAACCCTAACATGCAACTTTGGCACTCAAGTAGCATCAAAGTTGCATCAGAGAGTGTAAAGTCACATCAAAAAATAAAAAGCAAAAACGCATCAAAAACACAAACTTTCATTTTTTGGTGCAGGTCCATTGAAGTCTATTAAAAGCAAAACGCAAAAAGTCTCTTTCCAAAAACAGACCGGCTCAAAATGCACAGATGTGAACTAGATCCATAGGAAACCATGTTAAATGGACTGTAGTGCGTTTCTTCAAAACGCACTAAAAACTCATGTGTAAACCAAGGATCAGACAACCTCGCTCCCTCTTGGTGCTTCCAGAAGGATTTGGCAGGGGGCTCCCTGCATCTTGTTAAAATGATATCATTCTTTTTTAGGTACATTTCAGCACAGTGCATACTTACAGAAAACGTCTAGTTTTTAAAAACATGACTTTCCTCCTTTCTTAGTTAGCAACCCACTAGCTAATTATTATACAGGATTTATATAGCGCCAACAGTTTGCGCAGCGCTTTACAATATAAAGGGAGACAATACAGCAACAATACAGTTCAATACAAGAGGGATAGGAGGGCCCAGCTCCTTGGAGCTTACAATCTAAGAAAATGGAAACACACACAAACCAGAAAGTAGGGGCAGAAGTTGAGGGATCCATGCTTGCATGTTCCTGGCTGGGACTAAAGCCACATCCCTACTACCACTGAGTAAACTGAATGACCACTGCAGCAGCCCATAACTCCTTAGTGTCCATGGTACCCTCCTGTACAACCCGGACATTCAGGGAAGCAGTACAAATCGTCCCAGAGGTGGCAGCAAAGAATATGGACCATGGGCAAGCGCTTCGTTCAATAGAGCATGGAAATGCGCTGAGGCGGTTTTTACCTTAGAGCCTAAGTGCAGCCAAAATCACAAACAGATCTGTTTGCCCAAGCCATGCTACAGGTTCTAGGAACAAATCAGGATCTATAAATGGAGCAGCTATACAAAAAGGGCAGTCAGAGTTGGGTTGGGAAGGATTTTCACTAACAGAAAAGAAATCAGCAAGGAACACACCCTGCTGACTGTAAGTTATGTCCCTTGTGCAGATTTTTCCCATTTGTGATTTTGGCTGCACTTAGGTTTTAATGCTGAGAATGCATTTAGGTGAAAAACACCAAGCATTTAGAACACTTTAAAATAATAATTCATCCTAAATTCTACCTGGTTACACTTTGGTTGAAGGCTGGTTATATTTTAATGCACCAACTGCTGTATATGGCTTTATAAGATTTTTGCCTATTTAATTGCATTTTTGTTCCTGGGTTTAGATAAAATTCAAGTCACTTCATACATTAGAAGTTTCTACCAGTCTACAATGCAGCTCCCATACCTCCATTGTTTCACTCTCTTGATTTACCCTCTGCAGCTTCTTCCTCCATCGCATTGCTGCCTCTGCCAGCAACCTCTGCTGGGGGGTGATACTACTGATAGCATTTAGTATTGAGTTGCTTCCCCACTCATAATCATCTTCCTATAGGACAAAAAAATGTACTCATCAGTAATGAAAAGGAAATATGTTACGATACTACCATGAATCAGAATTTTTTTTATAGAGAAATATTGTGAAGTGTTTACTATCTATTGTTTATGGGTATCAATGTAAAAAAAGATTTACCATTAACCTTTATGCCATTCAGTCTAACCATACCTTTGTCTTTCTAGAGCATGTATGATGTATTGTTATCCATTTTGTGAACTGTTAAGTAACTGCTACCTTCTTGCAATAGATGGTTACTCCTTTAAAACCGCCAATAAAAATAGTTTGTAAAGGAAAATGTTTCTTTGCAATGAAGAGTAATATTTCAAAATATGACATGGGACATACTTTTTCATTTCAAAAACAAAAGAATAAAAACATATTAGTTAACCTCTTCACGCCAACGTGGTGCATATATGCTTATTCTTAGTGGGTGGGCTTTAGTGCATAGTGGCCACATATAACTAAAAAAAAAACAACAAAAAAAAAAACACCTCTCTGTACTGAGACCGCATGCCCTGCGCTCTCCCAGCACAGACAACGGCGGGGACCAGAAAGCTCCCGAAACATACTAGCAACCGGGGGTTTTTCGATGGTGTGACCACTGTGACAGACAATCACAGCGGTCACATGACCCAAATGCCCACCCACCACCTCCCAGCATTTAAAAGCTCCTAAAGGGCCAGGAGGTGGAAGCAGGACTGGGTTAAAATCAATTAGATTACCTTTATTACAATATTTGCTTAACTGCTTCCTGTCCACTGATGCTGGATTGGAAGGATGATATCTTGGTCATCATTTTGCAATGATCAAGAGATCATTTTTTTAGGGCCGGCAATTCCCTTCAATGTAAATGTAATCCTAGCAGCTAAGAAGCCACTGGATTACTTTTACAGGCAGGGGGAGGGGGTCCCACCTCCCTCCCACAGTCACCTTTACCAGGCTCTATCGTGCGATTGGAGAGCCCAGTAAGGATACGACCAGCGGCATCCAGTTCCTGGAACACAGAGAGATGAACTGATGTTTTTCCTCCCACTGTGTAATGTTGAAAACTGGAGGAAACAAGAATTTAGTCACTTCCAGTTTCAGTCTCATGTAAATAGGTCGTTACCTGCTTAAATAAGCATCTGATCAAACCGATCTTCATTTGATCAGATACTTTGGAGGCCAGAGAAAAGATCTGGGGTCAAATAAATGCTGTTCATCCCTTCTGATAGCATTTAAAGTGCCCCCGTTTCCCCGTGCTAATACACAAATGCGAATACAAGCGTAGGTCCCACGCTCATATGTAAATGGAAATTGCACATGTGAGGTATCACCAAGTATGTCAAAGCAAGGGTACCAGAACCGGGGTCTGTGAAAGCAATCAGCAGCAGCGGAGGTGCCTGACTGCTTCCACCTGGCAGGCAGGATTCTGCCTGTCAGTTTTATACACAATCCCAGTGGCTGCAGCCACTGGATTCTGTATAAAACCCCCTGCTCTCAGGTCTGTACTGCATACAGACCTGGCAGCAAAAGGGTTAAAGTGTGATATGGTTGGTATTTATTTACTCAGTACAACATCATTTTTTAGATTTTATCAAACAATTGGGTATTAGATTGTGTTTTTGTGCACTGAAATTCATCAAGTGTATTTTTTTTTTTAGCAAAAAGATTTTTTTTTTTGTAAGGAGAGGAATTTCAGAATTGGCTCGGACTGGAAGTAAAGTGTATCTCAAGGCATAATGAAACAAAAAAAAACCCATACACAACAAAGTGGAACTTCACTCTCTCAATAAAAAAAGGACTATTTTTAATCCTTATGCTGCTAGTAAATAGAAAGTATATCATATTTACGTGTTTTAAACTTTTTTTTTTTTTTTTTTTTAAACATATTTCTTCAGTTACTTCCTGGTTTCTATGCCTAGGCAAATTATGTCATACATCCCAGGAATCTTTAAGGGGGGGGATAGGGGGGTCTTAGCTCTATGCCTGAGCTAAGGGCAGATGGATTCCAGGAAGTAAAATGATACATGAATCATCTGCCCTTACTCAAGATGACCACTACCAGAAATGCCAAGGGGTACTTTTCAAAATGACTTCTCAGTAAATTAAAGCATAGAGACATGGATGGAAGGAGGAGTTTGTTTTGACTATTAACAATTAATTAAATGGCATTTTTGGTTTGTGGTGCTCAGATGCAGTGCAGTTCCACTTTAAGTACTCTGCAATACATGCACATTTCCCCATGTTTTGTCACTTTAAACAGCAAGTACTGAAAAATAACTGCTGAAGTACCAGAAAAATATGCTGCTCCTACCTTCTTGATTCCTGAACTGACAACACAGGGCCTTTTGAATTCTAAAATCCTAATTACTCCTGAGTAAAAGGAGGTGTTGGCTTAAAAGATTTCTTGCAAAACCAAAAAGTAATTGTTTGCACTTATTGATCAGATATAACAAAACCCTTTTCAATTACGTGTTGATCAGACAAAAAGGGGGCAAATAAAAGGTTAGGATTTACTCTAAAAAAGACCTTGCTCACGATTCAGGGCAAAGCCCACTCTTGACCCAATTATACTCGCATTCATAGTGCTCCCCCACCAATTTTTCTTTAGTTACAGTTGCTGCAAAATACCTGGTGCTTTCAGGTTATAGGGGAGCATTTGACCATTCATTATGCACTAATAGACCCAAACACAGGCTCCCTGAAAGCTGACACCTGGTATTTTGCTGCAACTGCAATGGAAGCAGAGACAGGGAAGAACTGAGGATGATAAGAACTGGTCAGGGGGATGGGTTGGGCTTTAAAGAGACCCTTTCATTTTGGTGATGGAGTTGCTGTAACATTTTTGATACAAGAAAAATTTTACAGACTCCTTAAGATGAGAAAGTATTACAAGACAGACAGACCTGAATGAAACGTTTTGCAGCTCGGCAGGCCTCCAAATAAGATCTATGAAGCACCCACTTTCCTGCAGCCATTGAAGCAAGATATTTCTCATTGCGAAGAGGATGGCCAACAATAATGTGAGTACAGCTTGGATCAAAGCACTGCTTATCTATTACTATTCCACCTGAAAACAGAAAAATTGATCTCAGTTTTGTTTTTTGTTTGCAAAAATAAATAAAAATGAAGCCATAACAGGGCCAATGTTTGTGTATGAAGTTAGGAAAGATGAGAATAATAATAATAAAAAAAACACAACACCATCCAAATAGTGAAGCAGAGACCAGTTTACCTAGCTCCTCAATCAGCTGAGAGTAGTCAATTCTTTCCTGAGGATTTAATGAAGAAAGCTGGAATCTCCTTTCTTTTTTATCATCCTCTTCCACCGCTAGCTTCTGACACTGTAAAATAATTAAACCAGTCATCAACTGTGTTCTAGTCAAACAAACAAAACCCAACCTGTTTGAGAGACATAAAAACTGGCTACAGAAATCAGAGGCCAGTTAGATGTGCTATCATGATACCACCACTGACTGATTTCTCTTCTCAAGTATTTTTCTATAA
Source organism: Staurois parvus (assembly GCF_062004578.1). NCBI lineage: Eukaryota > Metazoa > Chordata > Amphibia > Anura > Ranidae > Staurois > Staurois parvus. The sequence goes on along the minus strand of NW_028317926.1, from coordinate 5,709,849 downwards.
GCATGTATGCTAGGATTGCCCCAGAATACACATAATAACACACGTAGGACTGCATTTTCCTCCTTCTTGGTTATTGGCTTATCTAGCAAGTGTATCCAAAAAAGTGATTGGAGTGATTTAGTTTTAGTCGACTAAATCTACAGTAGATTCAGTCAAATAAAAATCGAATGGGTTTAGTTTGATGCATTATTTAAGCATTTCCCTTGATATAAAATATTGGGCACCCTTGCATTTTTATCAGATAATGCATCTCTTCACCAAAAAGTTGTTGCAATTACAAACATTCAGGCATTCTCATGTATATTTCTTTTGTATGTATTGGTATGAAACAAAAAGCTAAATCTGAAAAATTCCACGCAAAACCCCAAAAGTGGACTGGACAAAATTAATGGCACCGTCAATATAAATATTTGGTAACACACCCCTTGGAAAAAATAACTGAAATCAATGGCTTCCTGTAACCAATGAGTTTCTTACACCTCTCTACTGGAATTATGGACCGTTCTTTTGCCAACTGCTCCAGGTTCTCTATGGGATTGAGATCTGGACCTCTGACGGAGACCCATCTTTCTGACACTGGGCCCTACAGTTGATTGTGTGAATAGATTTTTGTTATAGTTTTAGTCACCATAACTTAATTTGATTTAGTTTTAGTCACTGAAAAAATGTTATTGACTAAAACTATGATGAAAATGATAAGTTGACTAAATTAACACTGGTCACCACACACATTTGTACACACTCAATTAAAAAAAAACAAAAAAAAACAAAAAACAGTGTAATGGGCTCATATAGCATACCACACTGCCCCCTCACCACCCTGCAAAAGAGACATAAGCCCACAAGCTAAAACAAAGTGTAAACGTGCCTTCATGGATTTATTAGTCTGCAATACTTCCCTGTGCTCCAATGTCCACAAGGAGCCTTGCTTGTGCCAGAATCTTTTCCCTTGCTTCTTCCTGGTGCTGATCTTTGTGTCTTGATTGGCTGGTGTAGGATTATGCAACTTCTGTGCACACAAGCACCTCACCAGGAATGTAAACTCAGCTGCACATGTGCAGCTAAATGTACACTTAAAGACGACTGCAATTAGGCAGGCTTATTTTACTGCAGAAGAGACCAATCATGTCTTTTCTGCAAATAAAGAGCCTGCCTGTTCACAATTTGTTAATTTAGACTTCTAGTTTTAATACTTGACTAGCATGTCAGTGAAATCACTAGATTCAGCACTGTGCTTTAATCTCTTGAACACAATTATTCTTATGTATAGGAATGCCAAGTCTTCTGATCCAGACTTTGAAATACATAGGAAATCCTGGTGACAGATGTGAATGAGCTACACCAACCATCTGAAACATTAGACAATATCTATGTTCATCCATAAACATCTTCGTGCTGCAAAGTTCTGAGAGGGCTCCACTCATTCCACTGTTCTGTTGCAGTAAGTGCAGAAAGTCTTCTTGCCATGACATAAGGTGCAGGCATTCCACAAATATATTTACTGCGAAAAATGGTGAAGTGTTCAATACTTATTTTACCCACTGTATATAGATTATTAATAATGATAAAAAGGTTAATTTATTCTTTTTTCACAGGAGCCTGCAGAGCATTGCACCTGCTATCAGTGGATCACAGGTGCAATTTCAGGTTTCTGCAGACACTGCCTACCTGTACACCTTCATATGAACTGTCAATTTCAGAGCTGCAAGAAGTGTGAATGGACTACAAGTGTGCTGCTCAGCATGCTCGGGGTAGCAGAAGGGACATGTAGTTTATTCATTCACAGGTTACTGTGAATAAATGACGTGGCTGAGCAACAAGTGTAACCACAAGGTGAACTTATCCTAAAACTTTATGACCATGCCATCTCATGTTCTAGATTATTGCTTGGCATACAATGTCCCTTCTTTCTGACAGCTGTGTCTGAAGGTATATTTTGTATGAAAAAGGTCAACTTAATTTTTACAGTCAGCCACAGATGTTTAACATTTTAAAGGTAGTTGGCACCGTAATAGAAACAGTACCATTTCCTTGGGCTGAGGAGCTACAGGAGGATTGGCAAGTGGAAATGCAATGCTTGGAGCCTGTGGGGTGGGGATCAGAGGGTCCTCTTTAACTGGAGATTGGAGATCCAGTCCTTTTTTGGAGGCTTCTTTGGCTGAAGTATGCTCTAGCTCACATGCCTCTGTAATGCAAAAGAGAAAATAAAATTGACACCAATGATCATGATACAAAATCTGCTACACTATCTCCTAACTGCACTTACCCATTTCAGCTATCTCTGTATCTGTTAAAGATTCTTTAAACTGGGATTGGTCAGTAACATGACCTTTCTGAGGCAGCAAAGGTTCTGTGCACTGGGAGGGACTGTTAGGCCACTGTAAGTTACTGGCCAGCTTGGCCCTCTCTTCCCTTGCAGTTGGGTCATCCCAAATAATTTGCTCATTTTGTGATGGTTCTGTATTCAAATCTGTTAAGGTCTGGCGAGAATTTCTAAAAGAGAACAAGAAAATTATCAGAGTAAGTGAGGTGCTATCTGGGATTTAGGATGTGTTTGCTTTGAGTATGGACATTCTTTATGGCAATAGCAGATACAGTGCATACTTCAATGTTAACCTAAATATTGCATGTTGTATTAATAATAGTTTAGTTGGATTAATACAACTTACCATATCTCTGGGTGCACTGGACCTACATTTAAACACATCTCTAAATACCCATATGACAACCACCATGAAAATGCAGTGAGCACAATCCTAAGGAGAATAAGTATTTAAAAAAAAATATGGTTTTTACTAACTTAAGGCATACCTTCGTGCTTCCAATACTCTGCTCCTGCCATTACGTGTTGTACGAGCACCTTCGGGAGTACAAGGGGACGTATCAAACCCTGCTCTGCTCAATACTGATCTATTCCCTTGAGCTTTCACCATAGATGTTGCAGACATCAGCTCTTGTAACTGTCGCTGGAAATTTTCCCTCATCTCCAATGTCTGTGTGAGAACTAATCAGCAAGGGAAAGAAAAAAAATGTAATTAAGATCTCTTAAAAAAGATGAATACAAACTAAAATAAAAAAAAAAAGAAAAAAAGAAGAAAACTTGCAATGCTATTAAGGTTTACAATTATAGCTCTTCATACTGAAAAATTCTTATTTTGGAGTACAGTACAGGTCTGGTATTTATACATTATAGGCTTTATGCTGCTACCCTCAGGTGATTAGTAAAAACCTTTGCTAGGGCTGTCCCTAGAGCGTACCCATATAACCCCATCCACTCCATTAAGCTTTTTTTTTTTTTTTTTAGCAAGAAATGTACTCTAAGATAATACATTTTGAGGCAAGTCAAAAATCATATTTCAATTGTACAGTACAAGACTAGTATTCAGAGACCAAAGACATACCCAAGCAATAAAACTGAGAGGTGGGAAACAACATAACAAACCAAGCTTGCCAGCAGACCAAGGAGCGATCACAAAGTTTTAAAGAACCTGGACAAAATACTCTGATAACAGCCTGAAGCACCCTGCGTCAGTCGAGACCAGAACATCCACGTGATAGAACTGGGAAAATATGTTAACAGAGGACCAGGTGGTGGTCTTGAAAATCTGTGAGACAGATGTTTGATGCTGTAAATCCCAGGAGACAGCAACAGCTCTGGTGAAGTTGTCTCTGATGGGAAAGGAAGGAAACATTTACATAAAGGTGTAGGCCCTGGAACTGAGTGACCTTATCCACCTGGCAAAATGAGGAGCAGGAAGCAGTATGTCCTCTAGGAAAACCACTAGGTAGAACAAAAAGGGGCTCCATCTAGGGAATGGAGGCTGTAGCAGCCAAGTAGACTGTAGGCCCTAACCACATCCATAGAATATAAGGCAATTGCCTTACCAGGTTCTGGGGCAGTGCAGTAGGACAGAGGGAAGGGAGGGTGATGTCCCCATGGAGGTGGAAATTAGAGAACACCTTAGATTAAAAAGAAGGTTTTGGTTACAAAACTACCTTGTCCTTGAGCAAACCAAGAAATAGACCTTTACAGGATAGTGCTGTTAACTCTGTCTAAGATGTGATGGCAACCAAGAAAGTAACCTTTAAAGGCGAGTTCTTCCAACAGAATGTCTCTAAGTTGGTTCAAAGGGGAAGGGGGGGGGGGTCTCTGAAGGGCAGCGAGAACCAGGTTGAGATCCCAAGGTGACGCAGGAGGTAATAGGATAATGATATGAGCAACGCCAACGCCCTGTAGGAAGGTTCTGATCATGGATTGCAAGGCAAGGGGTTTCTAAAAGAAAAAAAAAAAAAAGGTGCATCAAGTCGAAACCTGTCCCTAGAGGGTCCTAAGGGCCAGACACTGGTCAAAACCAGACAGAAGAGAGGTCATAATTTGAGTTGAGTGATAGAGTACTGGAGTAGCGTTAAACATTGTGCCTCGCACCAGGCAACATAAGCTTCCCACGTGCACGGTAAATCTTGTGGGAATCAGATTTCCTTGCTCAGAATAAAGTGGGAATTACCAAATCAGAGTTACCCCTCTCCTTTAGTACTTTTGTTTTAACAGCCATGCCTTAAAAGCCAGCGACTCAGAAGCAGAATGGAACATGGGGTCTTGAGCCAGTAATTCTAGTCTGCTTGGAAAAGGACAAGGCTCATTATTATTATACAGGATTTATATCGCACAGCGCTTTACAATCTAGATGAAGACAGTACAGTTACAACACAATAAAATACAAGAGGAAGATTTACTGCTACTCAGGGGCTCTGGGCTTCAGCAAAATGGCAGCCTCTGGCAAGAACAACAATGCTGACGGAAATTTACAGCACACACTAATTTTGGTAGCATAATTTATTAAAGTACAATGTATGTTTCTTTCTAAAGAACATTATTTTTTTTAATCAAGTTGTTATGCATAAAGTCCTGCATTAACAGTCAGGAAGCTGTAAACTCCATCCAAGCCTGTAAGCCTAGCATTTGTAATTACAACATTTCAATTCCTGTGAAGGAATGACTTTCCAGTGCCAAGGCAGGATTGAGGATACACCATGTCAAGGAGACCTTGACTTGACAGAAGCATTGGACTTTAGGAACGCTATTTTTACCTAAGGGAGGAAGATTCTGTCTTGGGCTGTGTCTAGGATTAGACCCAAGTACTCAATATGGTGTGAGGGCTGGATGGCAGAATTTGGAAAGTTGGGATTATCCAGCCACGCTGAATGGTCCTTTGGACTTTGACTGAGGAGTCCTTCAGCAGGAGCTCATCTAAGTAACGCATGACATGAACGCCCTAGGTTTGTAGATCCAGAAGCGAGGTGAGCACTTTTGTGACTACTCGGGATGCAGAGAGCCCAAATGACAGTGCCACAAACTAAGTGCTGGTCTCCCACATCAAAAAGGAGGAAGCATTGCTGTGATGGGAAAATAAGACTATGGAGATAGGATTTTATATGTCTGCTGATGCCACAAATTTGTCTTGTCTGAGGGAAGTAATCGCAAATCTCATAAAATTACATCTGGACTTCTGGTACACAAAAACTAAGTCCAGTATTGGATGGATGCCCCCCTGTTGGATTTGGAACTATAAATAGGTTTGAATAAACATCTAGAATGCATTGCTCCAAAGGAACCAACTCCTTGTGCCTGAAGTTGGTACAAAATGATCATCAAATCTGTGGTCTGAAGCTGGCAAATTGTAAGGTAAAAAGTGAGGAAGGAGTAGGGACTGTAAATAGGCTGTACCCCTAAGAAATTCAGATTGGGACATCTCGAATCCAGGCTAGCGCAAAGGCCAACAGATGTCCCTCCACCCTAAGGAATGTGGGAAACCATTCTATGTGAAGAGGAGTTCTGAATGCTTGGTAGGCCAGGGCTTGCAACAAAAGAATGTGTTAAGGCTTGCTTTAGAGGCAGTGATCATTTTGATGTCAAATTTCCAATTAGGTTTAGTTATATAGTCTTTTGACTAAAATGCCATTTTAGTTTTAATTGCATTTTAATCATCTGAATTATTTTAGTTGTATTTTCGTCGACTAAACTCTCCAGTACATTTTAGTCGACTAAAATCTAATAGGTTTAGTTAACCGCTTCCAGACCGCCCTATAGCAGAACTACTGCTACAGGGCGGCAGGACTGCACAAAATCATGTATATACAGGTTTTTGCATTTCCGGATAGGGGGCGAGCCGCCATTGGCGGCTGCAGCTGTCGATCACCGGGTCCTGGACAGAGATTCCCTGCTGGCACACAGCGATCGCCAAGGAACACTGTATGTAAACAACACAGATCTCCCTCTGTCAGCACCAGCATGCTGCTTTTTATTGCTCTGTATAGCATAAAATACAAAGAAACATGCTTACATAGTAAAACAAAACACACAACACACACAGTAAAACAGCACACAGTTCACCCTTTGATTGCCCCAGATGATAACCCCTTCCTGCCCGGTGTCATTAGTACAGTGACAGTGCTTTTATCACTGATCACTGTATTAAGAGTTACTGGGGATGTCAGTGACAGTCAGTTCCCCACGTGTCAGAATGCCCGCCGCAGTCCTGCTATAAGTCACTAATCACCACCATTACTAGTATAAAAAAAAAAAGAATAAAAAAATTCCAGTATATATACACCACCATTTGTAGACGCTATAACTTTCACGTAAACCAATTAATTTACACATATTGGGATTTTTGTTTTTAGCAAAGACATGTAGCAGAATACATTGTGGCCTAAATGTATGACGACCTTTGATTTAACATTTTTTACTGGACATCTTTTATAGCAAAAAGTCAAAAATATTGGGGTTTTTTTTAAAAAATTGTCGGTCTTAAATTTTTGTCTATAGGGCAAAAAATAAAAACCGCAGAGGCGATCAAATACCACCAAAAGAAAGTTCCTTTTGTGGGACAAAGGACAAATTTCATTTGGGTGCAGCGTTGCATGACCACCCAATTGTCAGTTAAAGTAACGGAGCACTGTATCACAAAAAAAAAAAAAAGCCAGGTCAGGAAGGGGGGTAAATACTCTGGAGGACAAGTGGTTAAATTGCAATGCATTATTTATTAGCATTTCCAAACTCATTATATAATCCTGGAGTAAAAATCTAACATATTATTTATGGTATATGGTTTGAACAAACTACACAGCTTTAGACGTTATTTAACATCATAAGTAAAACCAAGTTTCATCACAAGAAACAATCCTCTCTAACATTTTCGTTCATTGAAAAAAATTGGAATTGATTTTCGGCAGTTTTCGTCAATTGACAATAACTTGAATTGATTTTTGTTTCGTTTTTGTCACTGAAAACATGCCGCTGATGAAAATTACAACATTTTTTTTATAGAAGAAATTAAAGACAGTTTAGAGGTTGTCATCTGGAAAGAACTCAAGTAGAGGGAGAAGCTCTAGGAGTAAGAGATCAAACTTTAAGCCCCAAACTCCTGCGCATGTGCATAGAGATAAAAACAATTCTTGAGACTTGTCAAATGACATCTCAAGAGAAGAAGCCACTATACCCCAGGAACGGACCAAGTTTCTGTAGGTGTGTCCCTGTAGAAAAAGGCCATGGGAATGCAGCAACATCCTGCATGCATTCTCGGCGGAATAGTTGGGTGGAAACACATCATCTGGGAAATGTGATACATGCTTGCAGAAAATTGTCTGAGAGAACTTTATTTATTTCAGGTAATTATATAGCGCCGTCAATTTACGCAGCGCTTTACATATACTGTATATTGTACATTCACATCAGTCCCTAACCCTCAAGGGGCGTACAATCTAAGGTCCCTAACTTACATTCATACAGACACATACTAGGGCCAATTTAGACAGGATCTAATTAACCTACCAGCATGTCTTTGGAGTGTGGGAGGAAACTGGAGTACTTGGAGGACACCCACACAGGCACAGGGAGAACATGCAAACTCCAGGCAGGAGGTGCTGTGGCTGGGATTCGAACCAACGACCCTTGTACTACCAGGTGGAAGTGCTAACCATTTAGAACATGACACAGTTATCTCATCCACTGACACAAAGTCCAAATAAACTGTATAGTGTGCAATGCGCTGCGGATATAGTGTTGTATAAAGCCAGGAACAGGGGTCTATACACAAGGAAACCTCATCTTACCTTATTCACGACACTCAACTTATTATAGCCCAAGCTTTGCCAGTAACAGTGGGCAAGCCCACGAAGGGGTCTCCAGAACATGGCAACCACAGAAATGGACCACAAGCGTGGACCTGTATAGCAAACTGCAGCTAACTTCACATATTGCACTTTGTGCCAAGATGAGTGTCTAATACAGGATCCATTGCCTGATGCATTAGAGGGTGACTCCACAGAGTGGTGCCTGGGTATGGTCCCTGAGGTACACCCCCCATTCTCGGAAACTGCTAGGTAGCACAAGGCAAAAACCAGTCAGTCGGAGGTTTATAAATGTAGATGGGAAAAAAAAAAAAAAAAAAAAAAAACTTTAGTGGTTTAAAAAGAAAAAAAAATATATATTTTCTCAAGATGGTCACCTAAAGACACGAGCAAAAAACTGTAGCCTCATGGAGTGGGTGGGGTTATATGGTAGGGGTATGCTTTAGGAGCAGCCCTAGCACAAAATTTGCCAGTGTCCAATCACTTGAAGGTGGCAGTAATAACCCCTGGTCTATGAATACTAGTTCTGTGCCCTCTACTAGTTAAGATATATAATTTTGCTAAAACATATTTTCTGTCAAAGCGATCACACGAGATAAAGCTTTCCAAGCAGTGAATTAAATTGCTTGGGAATTTTCAGAAAGATCACCATTGTCTACCACTGTTCTGTGGTCCCCACACAACTTTAGGAAGATTATATCGTATGGTAAAACTATAACAGTACAGTGTTGAAGAAAAGTAGTGTAATTTGCTGTTTGTGTGCTTTATAAGGGCTCTTGCACACAGATGCCCAGGGCCTGCACAACATAAATGCTGGCATATTTCTCATGCATGGGAAGCTCAGGTGCTGCATACAGCTGCCCACAGACATAAATGGCTGTGTGCAGCTGTTCTTGGGTATACACCGGAATTTACATTACATGGGCACCTGTGTACAAGAGCTCTAAATCCACAACTCAAACTCCTGTGTCTGTTCAGCTATAAGAAGTATTTAAGTGGTTAATGGTTTTACCTACTAGATTATTACTTTACTAAAGCAAAGTACTTTTTAATACCCAAATTACCTCCTTCTCCTCCTAAAATAAACATAAGACATTTTGTTATATAATCATTTAAATTAAACCATTTACCTCCTTTAGCATCACTTGAAGCATTCTGAGCTTTGTCAGCGTTGTGTGTCGTATTAGGGGAAATTTTAGCCATTTCAGGTTGTTCATCATCTTGTTCACCATTAATCTGTAATATATATATTTAAATTGTGAGTGTGTTACATTAAACAGCTGCAAATCACTACGTTTACAAGTTTCACAGGGTCAAAATTGAAAAATAAACTTTGGTAAATAACAGATATACCTCATCTCTTAAGGTTGTAGAACGTTTATTGCTGCTGTGGGGTACATCTAAAACAGTGCTGATATCCAAGCTCATTTTTGGATTGTAGGTGTGAGGATAGAGAGATTCAGGAACACGCCTCTGTTCTTCTGCACACTGTATTCATGAAAAACCAAACAGTAGATGTGTGTGAGGGAAAAAAAAAAACGTAAACGGGGTCATTAGCTGGCATAAACAAATAACAATCACAAATTTTAACTCAGCACTGATGTGAAGGGTCATCACATAGTTTAGTGATCTATGAAGATAAATGTTGAAAAGACCTCTAGATATACAGTGGGGCAAAAAAGTATTTAGTCAGCCACCAATTGTGCAAGTTCTCCCACTTAAAAAGATGAGAGAGGCCTGTAATTGGCATCATAGGTAGACCTAAACTATGAGAGACAAAATGAGAAAACAAATCTAGACAATCACATTGGCTGATTTGGAAAGAATTTATTTGCAAATTATGGTGGAAAATAAGTATTTAGTCAATATCAAAAGTTCATCTCAATACTTTGTTATATATCCTTTGTTGGCAATGACAGAGGTCAAACGTTTCCTGTAAGTCTTCACAAGGTTGGCACACACTGTTGCTGGTATGTTGGCTCATTCCTACATGCAGATCTCCTCTAGAGCAGTGATGTTTTGGGGCTGTCGCTGGGCAACACGGACTTTCAACTCCCTCCAAAGGTTTTCTATGGGGTTGAGATCTGGAGACTGGCAAGGCCACCCCAGGACCTTGAAATGCTTCTTACGAAGCCACTCCTTCGTTGCCCGGGCGGTATGTTTGGGATCATTGTCATGTTGGAAGACCCAGCCACATTTCATCTTCAATGCCCTTGCTGATGGAAGGAGGTTTGCACTCAAAATCTCAGGATACATGGCCCCATTCATTCTGTCCTGTACATGGATCAGTCGCCCTGGTCCCTTTGCGGAGAAACAGCCCCGAAGCATGATGTTGCCACCCCCATGCTTCACAGTAGGTATGGTGTTCTTTGGATGCAACTCAGCATTCGCTCTCCTCCAAACACGACGAGTTGTGTTTCTACCAAACAGTTCTATTTTGGTTTCATCTGACCATATGACATTCTCCCAATCCTCTTCTGGATCATCCAAATGCTCTCTAGCAAACTTCAGCCGGGCCTGGGCATGTACTGGCTTAAGCAGGGGGACATGTCTGGCACTGCAGGAGCTGAGTCCCTGGCGGCGTAGTGTGTTACTGATGGTAGCCTTTGTTACGATGGTCCCGGCTCTCTGCAGGTCATTCACTAGGTCCCCCGTGTGGTCTTGGGATTTTTGCTCACCGTTCTTGTGATCATTTTGACCCCACGGGGTGAGATCTTGCGTGGAGCCCCAGATCGAGGGAGATTATCAGTGGTCTTGTAAGTCTTCCATTTTCTAATTATTGCTCCCACAGTTGATTTGTTCACACCAAGCTGCTTGCCTATTGCAGATTCAGTCTTCCCAGCCTGGTGCAGGTGTACAATTTTGTTTCTGGTGTCCTTCGACAGCTCTTTGGTCTTCACCATAGTGGAGTTTGGAGTGTGACTGTTTGAGGTTGTGGACAGGTGTCTTTTATACTGATAACAAGTTCAAACAGGTGCCATTGATACAGGTAATGAGTGCAGGACAGAGGAGCCTCTTAAAGAAGAAGGTACAGGTCTGTGAGAACCAGAAATCTTGCTTGTTTGTAGGTGACCAAATACTTATTTTCCACCATAATTTGCAAATAAATTCTTTCCAAATCAGCCAATGTGATTGTCTGGATTTGTTTTCTCATTTTGTCTCTCATAGTTTAGGTCTACCTATGATGCCAATTACAAGCCTCTCTCATCTTTTTAAGTGGGAGAACTTGCACAATTGGTGGCTGACTAAATACTTTTTTGCCCCACTGTAAATCTAACAGTTGATATGTTAAGTTGGGGAGTTAGGCATTGCCATTTAATTTTCCCATCATTGCACAGTTTAACCTACTATAAACATATTTTATGTTCCATGTGATCTTTTAATTAGCATACACTACTAGTGCTAAAAGACCTTTCAAAACTAGCAAAAAAATAATAACAGTACCTTTATTGTGTACCTAATTCTGAAATACCATGCAATGTATTGCTCGTTCTGTTTACAAATATAGCAAATAAGTCAAAAAGTATAAAACTATCCTATAGAACAGGAGTGGGCAAAAAGTCTCATCATGCCTCTGGGAGACATGCTTGTGGCTGTCAGTCTTAAAATGCTTCATAGGGCATCTAGTTCCACAACAGCTGGGAGGGCCGTAGTTTGCCCAGCCCTGCTATAGGGTTATATATTTGATAATTGGCAGGATTTTCAAATTTTAAAAGTAAACCTGTCAGTATCACAACTATATCAAAAAAAGCTTTAAAAATGCAGCCACCAAGTGATGCCCAAACATGCTTTTGAAGGTCATTTGATTTTTATCATTTGTTAATGTGGCGAGCAGAATTTGCTCTTCTACTTGCCAGTAAGGCTTCCTGTCATGATAAGGAGAATGTGGGGTACTCTTGATCTTGTGATGTGTCAAGATCAAGATGATTTATATGCAAGATTTAGATTTCATCAGAGGATACATACATACATGTTTAGGCACTGCTAGGTGACTTTATTACGCCAATATAGAGCTAAAGATTTATATAATCAAGGTGCCATGTACTTGACTGATATTTATTTTAAAATGTTTTACAAGGAAGCCAGAGTGCCGTATGCACAATGGATTTCACTAACATTTATAGTTATTCACAAGCTGTAATAAAGACATGAGACAGGTCAATGGGATTTTTGACTTGCCTGTAAAAAGATTACTGGGTTATAGGCAAATACCTTCAGGTAATTAGACACATGCAAAAAAAAGAAAAAAAGGTTTTGAGGACTCCCATATAATGCCTTCTGCTCCCAGCAATTTTAACTCAATTCAAACAAAATCACAGAGGAGAGGTTAGCCTTTGTCCTGTACTATACTCAAGAAAGGGATTTTACAGACAAGTCAAAAATCCCATTTTCTTAATCCTACAGTAAAGATTCAGGGACTGAGACTTTCCCCAGCAACACAAATGAGGGGAGGGTAACATGAAAAAAGAAGAAAAAAAAAAAAAAAAAGCCAACATAACCCCTACAAAAAAAAAAAAAAACAAAAAAAAACAGTGGATCAAAACCTATTCAAATAGCAGCCTCTGAAGCACAATGCAACAATAGTCAAGGCCTGAATATTCACTCAGGAAAATTTGGTAAACTTGTGAACTGAAGACCAAATCTGCAAAATAGAAGCTGAAAATGCTGAAGAACCCAGGATGTACTAAAAGCTCTAGTAGAATGAGCCTTCAGTAGGAAAGGATTCTTATCCTTTAACTATGTCGGTCCAAACAATCTGAGAAATTGACTTGACAATGGTGGAGAGGGATGCAAGGAACCCCCTGCAATAACCTTTCAGGAGCACAAACAGTATCCGAACATCTCATTGAAGCTGGGGCAGCGAGATGTCTACTCTAAAACTCTAACCACATCCTGAGACTGGAGCGACACCTCCCAGAGGTGTTTTGGGGAAAAGACAAAACGGTGTCATGCATTCGAACATCTGGTGGTACCTGCCTATAACCCAGTAGTCTATGAAACTGCCTGTGTTCTGTAGGATCAAGAAATATTGCACTGCTAAACCATGGCAATGTGATAGACATCACTGTCATAAAGAAAAAAAAATTAATCCACAACAATCACATATACATACAGCCAGGAGCCAGTGCTCAGATACAATGTGAATGCCATTTCTTTCTTTTACAGACTTGAACTCTCGATTGGTGTCATTTTGTCTTCCTTGATAAATGAAGTGTGTTACGGTTTCATCATAGCACCATCTGGTTAAACAAAATACTCGTCAATTTAAAAAAAAAACAAAAAACTGTAAATAAAAATTAAAGTTGAACACCAAGTAATCCACCACACTAGTTTCTCTGTTAACGTTAGGAAAAAATTGGTGCCCCCTGCATGACCACAACATGCTACCAACACAATGAAGAGTCTGTATCACATAAATGAATCAAACTTCGTGTGTCAGATCAAAATGTCTGCTGTCAGATTAAAATATCCCAACAGCAGAGATGGGGGGGGGTGTAGGATTCCTCTATCCACCTCATTTGTGTGAATGGAGTAATCGGTTTGATTTTTCAGCCAGGGGGCTGAGCAAAAATAAATCGAGTATGGTCAGCCTGTGTATGGTCAGCCTATGGGATGAGAGAAGGCCGATACAAAGAAAATTAAAAGGTACTTATTCTAGTATGTAAAAATTTTAAAGGAATACTGTACTAAACTGTTTTTTCACCTTTTCCATTTAAAACTTTGTATTGTACTTTACAAACAAATATTATGCTACACTTAATTTAATAATGTCATTTCATTTGTTTGCAGGGAAAAAAAAAAAAAAGAAGAAAGAAGGAAGGCATGCACTCAATCACTGCCTCAATCATACAATACAGATATAAAAGATAAACAATCTCTCTCCATGCTGTACCTGTACTCGGCTCCAAGTGAAGCAGCTACTGCGTTCAGTTCCCCTTGCTTTTTACTAAGCTTCTTGCTCACACAAATAATGACATCGCTGAGAATTTTGGGTTCCTCATTTGTCTGCAAACAAATAAAAAATGGACAATCATCAAATACATTAAATAAATTAAATTCAATTAAAATGTGTGTTTTCTATTTGACTGAAAAGAGAAATTACTACAAACACCACATAAATACATAATGTAGTTAATCAGGATTAATAGTCCTAACTAGCCAGGAGACATATCATGCTTACTTCCCTTCAACATCGGAAGATGTACAGCTGTGCCATCAGCACAGAACTGGTGGAAACCAATGGGATCTAGGGATACCCATCTACTGTTCACAGAAGTCTGGCCAGCAGCAGTCTTCCTGAAAGAAATGTGGCCAAAAGCCATACCTCGAATATGGAAAAAAGCTAAGCGACTCAACTATGCATGAAAACATAAGTACTGGAGGTAAAGAGAACCACCAGCAGGGGCTCTGGACTGATGAGTCAAAATTTGAAATATTTGGCTGCAGAAGGAGGCAGTTTTTCACCGAAGGGCTGGACAGTGGTACAATCAGGAGTGTCCTGCAGGTAACAATGAAGCATCGTGGAGGCTCCTTGCAAGTTTGGGGCTGCATTTCTACAAATGGAGTTGGAGATTTGGATCGATGGTATCCTCAACACAGAGGAATATAGGCAGATAACTATCCATCATGTCATCCATTGGGGAAGTGTGTGAATGGCCCCAAATGTATTCTGCAGCAAGCCAACAACCCCAAACATGCAGCCAATGTCGTTAAGAACTATCTTCAGTGCAAAGAAAAACAAGGAGTCCTGGAAGTGATGGTTTGGCCCCCCCAGAGTCCTGATCCCACCATCGAGTCTGTCTGGGATTACATGAAGAGACAGAAGCATTACCATCCACAGATCTGTGGTTAGTTCTCCAAGATGTTTGGAACAACCTATCCGCTGAGTTCCTTCAAAAACTGTGTGCAAGCGTACCCAAAAGAACTGTTGCAGTTTTGAAGGCAAAGAGTGATCACACCAATATTTAAAAAAGGGGTCAAAATCTTTACCAAGTAATTATAGACCTGAAGATATACTGGAGAGTTTAACCACTTGCTCTTCAGAGGACGTGTTCAATACTTATTTTACCCGCCGTATGTATGTAAAAATATATAACGGTGAACTTGGCCTTTAACCACTTGCCCTTCTAAGGATTTACCCCCCTTCCTGACCAGGCCATTTTTTGCGTTACGGCGCTGCGTTGCTTTAACTGAAAATTGCACAGTCATGCAATTGGCGGTATAGATACGGGGATTTTTTTTTTCCTACTATTAATGGCGCCGATCAGCGACTTTTTAGCGGGACTGCGGCGGGTATTCTGACACTGGGAGGGAACTAACTTGGTGTCACGGACATCCCCAGTGACACCAATACAGTGATCATGGCTAAAAAAATAGCACTGACACTGGGCAGGAAGGGATTAATGTGAGGGGCGATCAAAGGGTTAACTGTGTGTAGGGAGTGTTTTACTAGGGGGTGGGTGCTTCACTGTAAGCACACTGTGCAGAGCCATCCCGAGCAGTGTGCCCGAGCTGACAGGGAGGAAGACTGTTTCGCACGCCCCCTACCTCAGAAATGCAAAATCACATATATACGTGATTTTGCGCATCCGTGCTGCCGTGTAGCAGTATATCTGCTATATGGTGGCACGGGTAAGCGGTTAATAAAAGACCGCATAGATGAGTTCTTGCTGGAAAAAAATATTTAACCAACAGACAACATGGAACAAATCTGATTTCTTTTCATGAGGAGATGAGCAAAACCTTGGACAGGAGGGGTGGTGGTGGATTTTGCAAAAGCGTTTGCATCATACATACTGGGGGGTGGGTACAACTGGGGGAATCAATGGAGAAGGATCTGGGAGTTCTGGTAGATCACAAGCTTAATAATGGCATGCAATGCCAAGCTGCGGTTTCTAAAGCGAGCAAAATCCTCTCTTGTATTATAAGAGGTATAGACTCCAGAGAGAGAGATATCATATTACCCCTGTACAAATCATTAGTAACACCTCATCTGGAATATGCAGTTCAGTTTTGGGCACCAATTCACAAAACGAACATTGGGGAACTGGAGAAAGTACAGAGAAGGGCAACCAAACTGATAAGAGGCATGGAGGAGCTCAGCAATGAGGAAAGATTAGAGGAACTGAATTTATTCTTTCTTGAGAAGAGGAAATTAAGGGGGGATATGATCAACATGTATAAATACATCAGTGGTTCATATAGTGAACTCGGTGTAGAGCTATTTACCCTGAAGTCATCACAGAGGGGGCACTCTTTACGTCTGGAGGAAGAGAAATTTCATCTCCAAATACCGAAAGGTTTCTTCACAGTGAGAGCTGTGAAAATGTGGAATAGACTCCCTCAAGAGTTAGTTCTGGCAAGCTCAGTGGATTGCTTTAAAAAAGGCCTGAATTCTTTCTTAGATACAAAGAATATAACTGAATACTAACATGTATAGGTAAAGTTGATCCAGGGAATATCAGATTGCCTCTAGGGCGGGTGTCGGCAACCCGCGGCTCCGGAGCCGCATGCGGCTCTTTTTCACCTTTCCTGCGGCTCCGGAGCACACTGCCCACCAGGTGACAGGCAATAGGGTCAGCAAGCCGCGGCTCTTTTAATGCAGCTCTTCTGTGTGCCGGGCGCCCGCTGGCAAACATTGGCTGCCAGGATGTAGGCGTGACAGCCCGGATGTAGGCGGGGCAGCGTGACGAACTCCTCTCCTCTCACAGTCCGCCCTGAAGACCAGAACGGCGCGGGAACCCAGCGAGAGGAACGCGCGGAGCAAAGGTAAGTGAATTCACACAATATGGGGAATGAATTACTATAGGGGGGATGAATTACTATAGGGGGGGATGAATTACTATATGGGGGATGAATTACTATATGGGGGATGAATTACTATAGGGGGGATGAATTACTATGGGGGATGAATTACTATATGGGGGATGTATTTTCAGTTTTAAAAATGTTTCTCTCAAAATAAATTTCAGTCGTGGTTTTGGCGAGATTTGGCTCAGTCGAAAAAAAAGGTTGCCCACCACTGACCTAAGGCTATGATTGTGATTATGACGATACACTGTGGCCCTGATTAACCCTTTGCTTACTGGGCCCTTAAACCCCCTTCATGACCAGAGCGTTTTTTGCAATATATGCAGTGTCGGATTTGTTTTAAATGTTGCAATGGTTTTGTGGCTCCCAGTCTTTTTTTCCCTCTCGGAAACGGGTCCAAGTGGCTCTTTATGTCTTAAAGGTTGCAGACCCCTGCTCTAGGGGGATCAGGAAGGAATTTTTCTTTCCCTGCAGGAGCAAATTGGATCATACTTTGCTGGGGTTTTTTTTTTTTGCCTTCGTCTGGGTCAACTGTGGGTATAGGATTATAACTTTTTTTTTTTTGATTGAACTGGATGGACTTTTGTCTTTTTTCAGCCAGACTATGTAACCAAACATAGTTTTTTATTTATCTTGTATTCATTTACTTTCCATTGTGTTAAAATGATAAAAGCAAACTATTAACACTTCTATTTCTGAAAGCATTTTTAACTTGCATACTGTTTTCACACCTGCCTAAAACTATTGCACAGCAGTGTATATACAGTATTACACTGTCTGAAGAATGAAAACTCCACCAAAAAGCTGAACCAGCACTCGGCCAGACACAGAAATCAGTCACATGACCACAGTATACTGCTGCTGAGAAAAGGTATTTAGCGTTTTCACTTTACTAAAATAAATATATTACCATGTTTTAAGTACTGTAGGAGACCTTATATTGTTAATACAGTGTCATGAGTCTAGTATCACTTTCAGCTGTATAACATTGGTAGCATTTATGTTAACAACAAATATAGAATTATATATATTTAAGAAAAGAATGTGCATATGCTTATAGCAAAATAGTTTCCTCTTTTGGAAACTAGTGTAAGGGGCCAAAAAAACTGAAGACCAAGAATCACAAGAGTGGGGAAAGATCCTCGGAGGGACATCATCCAATAAAGTGTGGTTGACTCCTAAGCTTATAGCCAAGGGTCATATTTCTCTAGTGAGGGTGGATGTTTGTGAAAGAGGAAAAATAAGAGGGGGTCACAGAGTGTGAACAGAAGAGTACTGCAAGGATGGACTGTTTGCATTGAGCACTTTTATATTTAAGCACTTTAAAGAAAAAGGGGACTTTTTCATTAAAATTATTGGACGTGTGTATATAATTTGATGTATTGTTTAGGAAGTGTTGATTAATTGTATGTATTGTTAGAAGGCACCGTTTATTTATAGGGCAGCACTGTGATACATATATTTTTGAATAAAAGCTATAGCACCCCCCCAAACCACATCAGCCTACGCCTATCAGACACCCGCCTCCATTGGAGTGGAGAAGGGGACAGTGCCAATAGCAGAGCACGCCAAAATGTTTGTGGCATGCAATTAAATAGCACCAATGTTAGTAGTACACTACAGTGGACTGAAAAGTTTAGGATCAATGCACAAATATTGTGCTAACAGCGGTGAAGGAAAAAAAAAATGTCCCTGGGCTGGTGGTGTAACTGAAAGGGAAAAAATGTCTCTACGTGAGGGGTGTCATTGAAATGTAAAAAATGTGTCAGTGGTGTGATTGGGAGAAAAAAAAAAATGTTCCTGAGTTGGTGGTGTTAATGGAGGAAAAAATGTCCCCGAGTCTGTGGTGTCAATGAAAGGAAAAAATGTGCCAGGGTCTGTGGTGCCACTGAAAAGAAAAAAAAATTTCTCTGCATCTGTGAGGTCACTGGAAGAAACACAAGGATACTGTAAAAAGAGAAAAATTGCCCCAATGGCACTCAGCAATATACCTAAAATTTACTGGTATAAAGATAGGGCTCAGAAGTGGAAGGATCTTCCGTTAATGCTGTTGGGCAGGATTAATTTGTTAAAAATGATTTATTTGCCTATATTTCTCTATATTCTCTCCAATGCTCCAGTATACATTCCAAAAGAGGCTTTATATACATATTGATTCACTGATTTTTTGTGGAGTTCCAGGGTACCCAGGGTGTCCCTGGAAATTTTCCAACTTTCAATAGAAAGGGGGTCTGGCGCTGCCAGATCTTCGTATGTATTATTTTGCATCCCATCTGATGTGCATTGGCGAATGTTCCCTCAGTTAAATAATGCGGCAATGGCAGTTGAAGCGGCGGTGGTTTCCTCCTATGAGGCATTGCTGAACTTTTTCTATAGAGGGGAGGTCCCTACTCAAGGGGGCAAGTCCACTCTGGCTGTTTTAAAGACTATACAAAGGTTGTGTAGTAATCAAATTTCAGATGAGTACCTGTGTCATTCGCCGAGTGCTCCACTATGGTATAATCCACATTTGGAAGAGTTTTCTAAGCTAAATGAGGGTCGTAGGAGGGCACGATATGGGATAAAATACCTCTGCCATTTATATGAGGATGGGAAATTTCAATCCTTTAGACAACTGCGGACTCACATTTGTTCTTATCTGTATATTCCCTCTAAGATTTTGTACCAGACATGGTTTTATACAGACCTGTTATGCTGTATATGTTTGTGCATATGGCAATAAAACTTAAAAAAAAAAAAAATGTACTGGTATAGTAAAGCAAATAGCCAATAATGCATGTACAGTACATATGTATTAGATATTGAGCTATTCCTCCAAGACTAATGACCAACACTAAATCAGGCTCAGATAATGCAACTTGGTAGAAGAACAGGGGGACTAGTGTGCATAAGGGAAAAAAAAAAACAAGACAAAAGAAAGTATTGCAAAAAGATCCTGATAGTGTAGGTCGAATTCTGAATTATTAACACAGCTTGATGCTTTTCTCTGAAATTATGCAGACAAAGCCTGGACTCATTTTAGATATGCCAAGAGGAGCAGCAGACAGAGTAATGTTTATTGTAAAATGAGGCTGAACGGAGCACAATTATGGATCTGCAAAGAAAATAGTTTAATCACTAACTGGAATCACCTAGTCATTTGAACACTATCATCATGCACAGAGACCCATATGTAATATCTGTAGAAAACCTGTGAGCGGATAGCTCAAATTCAAACACATCAACACTAATGCCCCGTACACACTAAGAAAATCGGACAAACATATTCATCCGACGAGCAATCGTGCAATTTTCTGACGGTGTGTACATCATTTTCGACAGCCGATTCCGGTCTTACGAACGAAAATTAACGATGGTGCAAACATCAAAATTTTTGTCATTCGGGAACAGAACGAACGATTTTGGTTTAATGTGTACTGTTTTCGTACGAGAAGAATTGGATACGAAAGACCGTGCATAAATCGGAAGCTGCTTATGACCCAGAAGAAACTGAAGAAAATAAACACCACGGAATATGATATATTTTCAACAATAAATTTTCTTATGGACTATATACCAGGTTACAAAAATAACCATAACCTACAGGCTAACCATAACCTATGGCTACAGGGTCACATGTACATTACATCACTTCCACAGCTACGCTACGACATTCGTACACAATGCCTTTATTGTACAATAATTTTTCTCATGCATAACAGCACATCGCTATCAACAAGCTGCGTACAATGGATGATAAATCGGATTTTCTTAGTGTGTACGGGGCATAACAATCCAGGTGTTCTAACATGCAACATATTTATGCAATTAGTGTTTAAATGCTAAATAAAAAAACATTAATACAGGAACAAGACTTACTGTTTTTTGCTCAACCATTTTCAACTGAGGACTAGCTGTAATTGCTGCAGTTTGGCGGTTACTGTTTGCAAGTGCCAATTGCAAGTTTCTGCCAATCACTTCTGACAAAGGGGTGCTCTGCATTTTGCTCTTCTGTTTGGGACCACCCGGAGTTTCCAAAGCTGCCAGAGCATCCTGTTTGGATTTAAACACATTTTTATGTAAAAATAACATTCATTTTAAACTGGAATGTTTTGTGCATATAAAAAACAGTTTCAGAAGAGCTAATATATTTAGACAATTCAAGACTTTTTAAAAATGAAAATAAAAAGGCAATCATCAGCTGGTAACAACAGGAAAAAAAATACTGGAAAAAAGTCAAAGAAAGATGCAAGACACACAGACTACAAATATGGTAATATGGCAAGTATCTTTTTCAAATAGTTTGTTGAACTTCAGGAAAACATGCAATTCACCCCAAAAAGAAATATTTGGCACCTCTGGGTAACAAAGACCATGTGATAGGGCTGGGCCAATCACCAAGCAGTAGCACTGTTACATGGGGGGAAATGAGTGACTCAAGTCTGAACCCATTTCTACAAGGGCACAACTAAAACAATTGTTCTTTATGTGTCCTGTTCAGACCACAACACTGGTATCATGTGTGGATTTTTTTTCTGCGCAGGATCTGCAACATGTATGCAGTTTTCCAAAACTGATGTGACATCAACATTGTGGTGTGAACAGGGTGCATAGAGAACAATTGTCTTTTTGTGCCCTTGCAGAGAATTTATGGTACATATCTCTGCGCAGAAAAAAATCTGCATGCCATACCAGTGTTATAGTGTGGACAGGATACATAGACAACAATTTTCTGTGTGTCCTTGCAGAGATGTACATAATAAATATGTATGTCTCTGCAAATGGTGTAAATAAGCCTATGCAAGTCAAATATGCATTTTTTTTCATTAGCTTTTATGCACATATGGTGTAAATAGGCCTTACTGTGGCAGTTAATCAACTGACATTTACCAACAATAGCAGAAGAGTGATCACGTTCCCACAAGTTATGCATTCTGCAAACCTTCTCATTGTTTTAATCCTGCACTGTTGCAGATAACAGTATTCATAGTGTTATTATTCAAAATCCAAAGTGATTCAAACAAAATGAAGTAAATGGATCATGCATTTTTTAAATGGAGCACAATTTCGTATAAATTGCACGAACATACAATGTGTTCAAACCCATCATCACATACGGCTTAAACTGACAATCATAATGGCCAACAATAACTACAAACTGTCAAAGAAACCTTTGCCTATGGTGGCAAATTAGTTCACATAACACCATACACTTATGTAAGCACCATAAACCACTGTTAGCCTAATACAATTTATTTATCAAAACAAAGTAAAGAGCAACAGATGAGTTCCAATTATGGGGAGGATTACTGAGTTGCTGCATATTCCCTGTATCAAACCATTTGCCTGATCGGTTACCACTTGCCACTGATCAATAATAGGCAATGTAACAAGTGCATGTTTGCAAGAGTTGCCTGAGCTGGGCCATGGAGGCCTCTAGTTAGAGGTGGAAAACCATTTTACTACAGCTTTAAAGCATGCCTCTATTACAGGACAGTATCAGCCAACCGAAAGATTACAAACAAATTATGCAAGCCATACCTTAACATCAAACGTTGGCTTGAAAAGTTTATCTCTGCATAAAAATTTTGAAGGTGTGTCAAGATGAAGAGAAGGCTCCCTCTGTGGTAATTTAGTTTCAACACCAGGTGTTGGAATCTTTTTGCTGTGCCTTGAAAGTACAGACTGGAATGCTTTGCTCTGGAATCGATTCATATCTAATGGGGTCACTGCAGATTTCTTCAGGGCTTCTGGACAATTAGCCACGGGACGGGACGGTGTATCCAATGATGGTCTTGCTACTACTGGCCTATATGTGTGACTTACAAAACTCTCTTCTTTATCTGGAAAAAAATTAAATGTGAATTTAAACAAAGCCTTTCCTTGAAAAATCAGCCCTTCCTGGAAGTCTTCAGTAAGGAAGTTGATAAGTCCATGAGAAGCTACAGAAGAACCCTTATATTTTATAACCTGACTTTTTTTTATTTATCATGAAAGATTCACCAATACAGCATAAGACAGTCAATAACAAAGTAAAGGTCTTAAGACTTTCCAGCATATCTAAAATGTGAAAAAAAACAGACTACAATCCATTTTTACAGAGCAACTTCTCAATCCGAGCGGATACCAACTGGTAGAAAGTCAGTGATGTGCCTTTGGGGCAACCTTTCAAACATTCCAATTACCTTAATGGGGTACACTACAAATATGGAAGGGGTACAATGTAGAGACTGGGATAGGGAGGGGGGATTAGGAGATAAGACTGGGGGACCTAGGATGAAAGAAAAAAAGAAAAGGCAGTGGGATGAGCATTTATCTTGCTGAGTACCATAACTATTTTCAGCTAAATACTAGTTTTCAACTGCAGACGAAACCTGAACTTTTTATTTTTTACAGGTAATTATATAGCAACAATTTACGCAGTGCTTTACATTTATAGTGTAATATTGTGCATTCATATCAGTCCCTGCCCTCATAAAAACATTGCTCCTGGCCCCTATAAAGTGGAGCATGCAAGAACGATACTGTAAAATTCCTTTATGAACACCACATTCATTTACATTTGCTCTATCATTTTAATAAGCTTGTTTTTACTGTTAAAGTAAAGAAGAAAACCAACCATCAACACTAGTGTTCTCCACAAGATATTGGTTCTCATCTGCTCTCTTCCCAGTTCTGGCACACAGTAAGAGCCAGGCCATAGTCACAGCAGGTAAATTCCACTTCTTAGCGGCTTCATATTTGGAGCCCTCAGGCTCTCGAAGTACAAGATGAGTGCTGGCATACATTCCTTTTTTCGGATTGGCCTTTCTTACAAAAAATTCTTGGACTCTGCAACATTTAAAATGCCCAACATTAAACAATAGGTAATGAAAGTGGATATAGAAACAGTGAAATGAATCATCAAAAATAAGAAAATAAAAGTTTGATGTATTCTTCCGGTACATGCCCAAAGGAAATTTAAATCACATGTTGTAATAACCTGAAATGATAATACAATGTAATACAAATAAACCAAAATATACAAACGAAAAAAGTAAACTTTCATACCAATATATTTCGCCCTTGCTGACTCCTCACAATTAGCAGGGTACTCCATCTGCCCACAAAAAAACTTATATACAAACATTCAAAGAGGAATCAACAGTATATATAGATATAAAATATTTTTACTTGGAAAATAATATTTTATCTTTTGGATACAAATAATATCCTATCTAGCTTGGTGATAACAATGTGCTCATTTCCCACTGTCTGGATTCCTCTTGGGATTTTTGTGTATAAACAAACTAACCTGGCACATCTTCTAGGGTGCTTCGCATCCCCTAATTAAAGTGTCAAACACCCAAACTTCTTTTTAAAGAAGCACAAAAATGTGAAAGTTAGGGTTCTCCAGTTGACTTAGTTAATAATTTGCTATTATTACCACATATGGATTAAATATGTGTAAGAGAATAATCCCTCTGTGGTGGGTTCACTGCACATAAATTAAGGCTGCCATGAAAATTATAAAGTTGAAACAGACTGTCAAGAGCTCAAAATAATGAAAGGGGTATTGAAAGTTTGACATTCAACAAAAATGTTCACTGCAGGTATATCTTCTAGGTGCATGCATTTTAAAATTGTAGTTACAGATTCACCAACAGAGAATGTTTGGTGAATACAAAGCAAATATGCCCCAAAGTATACATGTAATCCCAATCTCTAAAATCTCAATCTTTAGCATGTTAATATATTTTCATTATTTAAAGTAAATCTGCAGCTTTCAATAAAATAGTAGCTGGTGATCATGCAATGAAGGTCTTTGATTAGACCCTTCCAGTTAGATCAGCCTCGCTTAACTTTTTCAACAAGGAACCATTAAAAGACCTTTTCAGTGTCAAAGAACCCCTATTAAAAAGTCTACGGCTCATGGTACATTAGCATGATGGTCAATAGGAATCATGCTTCTTACATTTGTGGTCAATGGGAAGAATCCCCCCTCACAGATAGCTAAAAAGATCATTGGGGTCAGTGGGGACTAAGAGGCAAATATCCCTTATGGTTCAAGGAACCCCTAGTAACCTCTGGAGGAAACCTAGTTGAGAAAGGTGTGTGTTAGAGGGTGACAACACTCTGTCCCCATCTCCCAACTGTTTTCCTGCGCCGCCACCCTGCCACACAGGCTTTTGATGAAGAATAAAAGTGGCCATTTAAATCTACATTATGCAGACATGGTCCATTGTTGTCAACATCAGGAAACAGACTTTGAGAAATGCCATGCAGCCATTGCTGGACAGTATGCATGTAGACTAGCAGTGGCTGCAAAGTGTCTCAAGTGTGGAGATGTAATAGATGATGTACAAAGGTGAAAACAGTTTTCAGATAGTTTGCTAATAAAGTCTTAAACAAAGGCTTCATTTAGAACAAATATCAATATCAGATGTTATACTCTAGTTGGCCACGCACACAGTGGCTCGCATTCTATGAACCATTCACAAAATGGAAGCCATGGTGTAGAGCGCGTGTTGTCCCAATAAGTTCTTAAGGGCTTGTTCACACCAGTTGTGGTGTGGCAACCATCCACATCTATCAAACGTGGTGCCACAGAAGACTATGGATTTACTGGAGAGCGCAATAGTGCCATTTGTTTTCAGATTGCTCAACTCTAATTGAAAGTCATAGAAGTTGTGTAGAGAATGAGGGGGGGGAAGTAAAACAGTCAGTCAGTCATCCAACACATACAGTATGTAATCAGAGCTTGGGCTACTAAAAGTGTTTTTCTCCAGAAAGCCATTAAAGAGGTTACTCAAGTTATGAAAATTCTTGGACGACAGATAAAAATTTGGATGTAATGTACTGTATTTTAGGACAAAAAGTGTACTTAAACAAAAATCATAAGATCTGGTATTGTACTAGAAAAATTTTCGTGCTTGGACGAAAGTTATCAGATTATTGTAAGATCGCTTCAAAAGCTGAATTTTTCCTACGATTTTCTGATGGTGAGTACTAGGCTTAAAACAGAAATATGGGAGCTGCCATGACTTGACTTTTTAGTAAAATGAACAAGCTGCAGCCTAAAAATTAGATCCTAGAGAGAGTGACTGAGCTAGAATACGTATGCTGTCAGTGAAGAATGAATGTGTGAACTCCTGTCCCCAATACTCCTTTTCCGGCTCAGTGACACAAAAAAGCAGTGAAGCTGGGATAAGATGTAATGCGCCTGCACCATTACAAACAAATCAGCATGGCAGCTCCTATATTTCTGTCCACACAGATTAAGTTTATTAACCAGCCTTGCAAATGAGAAAAAAAAAATATGCAATTTACCATTTTCCCAAAATAAAAAGCCATATACCATTTTATGCTGAAAGGTAATCAAGAACATATAAGCAACACACCACATATTCCTTTTAATGTGAAAATACCACACATCCAGTAATGAAGATATACTAAAACTGTGCCAGTGCAGCATATGGTACACACACAGAATACATAGGACCCTAAAATTCTGAAAGAACGCAACAACACTGGCACATTTATATATAATGGTAGGCAACAACCACGGGCAATTACACAAGACACGTACTTGGCTCCAAGAAGACCTGCTAGGTAGACCAATGAATCCCTTTCGGCTCCCATAAATTGACTGACAGAGAGGACACAGTCATTCAGTGGTGTGCTACCTTCTAGATAGGTCACTGGTGTGAAAAGATCATTAGACTGAGGATCCAAAAGCTCTTCTTGTTCTATACACATTCCCTGGAAGATGAAAGATCAAACATTATGAAGAGTGTGGTGTACTGAAGAATTATCTAAATATTAAATGCCATAACTGGGCTACTGGTCAGTAACAGCCTGGGTCAGCAGCAAAAATCAATAATTTTCAGAATATCAATTAACTTAAGTGAACAAATAACGAATACACATATAGGATGAAGAAACTGTCTAGTTACAAATTCATTAAAAGCAGAACTTTATCCATAACAGCTGGATATAAAAATAATTTTCTTTGGCAAGGAACATACATTCCACATTAATAATTTTGCCACCAAAATTAGTGTGTAAATTTCCTCGAACATTGTTCTCGTTTCTTCTTGCTGGAGGCTGCCATTTTGCTGAAGTCCAGAACCCTTGAGCAGCAGTAAATCGTCAGATCGACCTCTAAATTTTGAGTAGTGCCAAAAAAATATAGAACTGAGCATGTGCAGAGCAGGGTGAGACACCGTATTACTGGATTTTAAACAGTATAGGCTAGGGATGCACGGATACTCTTTTTTGATCGGTGAATACGAGTACCAATTACTTTCGGTCAAGCACTCACCGATACAGAGTACCGATACTTTGCGGTGCAATTTGCGTCAATGCAAAATGTATAGACACAAATTGCACTGCAAAGAATAGCATGCAATTTGAACAGGAATGAGATTCCTGTCCAAATCGCATGTAGTTTCCCCACTGCTCCTTTGTGAACCCAGGCTTGTCATAGCCCGAGTTCACACAGGAGCAGTGCACAAAACCTCCCTGCACCAATCCCATGCTGAGCGGAAAGTGGGAGAGAAGGGCATGTGGGGATGTATACCTTGGTGGCAGATGCTCCAGATTGTCAGCTGTAGGAGAGAAGAGAAAGCCACAGGGATTTGAAATACGGCTGTCTCTCCTCTTCTTGCAGGGATGACAGTTCAAACTAGAGGGCTCTTTATTGGCCTTTTGATCGCAATCCTATTCAAATTGCATGCTATTCTTTGCAATGCAATTTTCATTTTGTATTGACACAAATCGCACCGCAAAGTATCGGTTTCTAATATATGGAGAATTTTCATGAGTACTACTGAAAACACTCAGTATCTGCACCAATACCAATATTGGTTTCGGTGCATCCCTAGTATAGCTACCTACTTTTAATGCTTTACATAGCTATACCTGCAAAAGGGGGCAACATGAAGTGATCAATCAGGTCTTATTTTTCTGACTATACTTCCACTTTAAGCTGCAGCCAAACATCCTACAAACCTGGATACACTCCAGAAGCCTCCACCTTTCTACTCTCCCACCATTCAACGGGCAGCCTCAGTGGCTCACACAAGGGATTCTCAGCAGCATAATGGGTGGGCAAAAAAAACCCTCCATCTTGTATCATTTCTCACTCCAAATCAGCTCCCCCCTCCCTCTCGGTTGAGTGACACGTGGTCCGTGAGTGCTGAGTTCAGGAGTGCACAGGACACAGCTGGATATCCTGCATGGTTGTAAACCCAATTAACTGATTCCAGTGTGTCTGGCAAACTCTTGCTCTGAAGCTGATCGTAAAAGAATAAACCCGTCAGTCACTGGACTTCAAAAGCATTGCGGGATAGCAGTAAAACATATATCCCCATGCAAAAACACTTTTTCATGTAATTTCTTGTAGGTAATACATACAATAAAACAAGACATATATTCAGAGAGGTCATTTTAATACAAGTCACTTGATACCTTACACCCCTAGATTACGTCTACCCGAGAGCAGAAACTGATATCTCCTTAACCGTCACAGGCAGATATGTCATATGTGATGTCTGGACGTTCAGAATATCGTTCTGCATATTATCCTGCCAGTGGATCGGATGCTACATGTACCTAGGGAAGGTTATTGATCCTGGTATAACTTGCGAGGGATTTTGGTTCTAGCCTGGGTATCCGCCAAAACCCCTCCCCCTCCCCAAATGAGACGATTGGCCCTTGGCTTCAGAGACACCCCCTGCTGGGGAACTACAAAATAGGCTGTCAGGCTTGAGAGAGAAGTTGAAGAATTCTCCCTTTTTAACATCAGGAACCAACTTGGGAGAACGGGACCCTTTTGTTCAGGACCTTGATCTGCTTAAACCAAGACTGATGGCAAGTATTCTACAACTCTAAACTTCTGTTATCTCTCTGTTGTGGTATTTGCTCTCTGTATGTATATATATATATATATATATATATATATATATATATATATGTATATATATATATATATATATAAGAATCCCTGTCTCTGAAGAGCGCTACTGTGTGTTTTAAAACTTCTGTATACATCTGCCTGCGGTGACAGTGTATATACAGACGCTTATTCAAACATCATAGTGTTATTGCTAATATTGGCGAGTTTCCTCCTACTCTGTACAAAAAGGTGGTGGTGGCAGTGTGAAGGGTTAATTGCGTAATTAACCTGACCCAGTAACAATCGCTCTCAGGCTGCAGCACATAGATTGTGGTCCATTAGCTGTAAAATCTGTGTGCAGGGTGCAGCTGAGTGTGGCATTGTTACGCTCATGACAGCGCGGTTTTAGATTGGTTAGTCCTTCGGTCACAAGTTAGTGAGAAGGGCTGGGGGTCTGAGGCCGCGACCGTCACACTGGTATCTGCTAGAGTGGGGATTTTTGGGTAGAAAAAAAAAAAATTTATATAAAAAACACAGAAAAGAATACCTACACACCCAGGTGTGTTTGTGATATCCATTCCAGAAAGGATCATGGGAGCATTAAGATAGCATAATTTCTTACCAACCAAGCATTGGTGACCACTTCTCCAACAGTAGCCTCCACCTCACAGCCCAGTAGAGGTACCACAGCATAATCAGCAATGGCTCTCTTATGAGTGGAGAGCACTTTACCGGCATTCTTTTTAACGATCTCTATGAGACAAGCTTCATCTTCTTCAACAAAGCCCAACACCAGAAAAGACTTCCTGCTAAACAATCCACCTTCAATTATAGTGGAAGTTTCCCCCAAGCCACTCTGGCTTGGAAAAGATGACATGTTATCCTGCGCAGTCATTTGAGAGAAGCTGCTTTGTTTGGTCAGCTCAGGATTCCCTGGTCCGACTAGAAGAAAAAAAAAAAATCAGTTCTTATTAAGTATAAAATATACAATACTCTTTTCTGAAAGAAATTTCTATATCCATCTATCTATATCTATCTTACCAAATGTGGAATCATTTTCTGCATACTGAGATAGCAGGTCTTCATCAGCTTGATGCATTCGTGTGAGGTTGGCCGATTTTCGAACATTTGTAGTGGCACTGTTTGCCTTGCGAAAAGATGTACTGAGAACTGGTTGTTGAGCAGTGGCCTGGATTTCAGCTGGCTTATAACAAGAGTGGGAATATATGTCCTCAGGCTGCAAGGCACCCTTTGAAAAACTGTCTAGTAGCCATTTTACTGTTAGTACATAAGGCCTGAAAGAAAAAAAAAAAAAGGCAATCATGCTATTGCTAGTTGTAGCCAGACTGCACTATATCAATTGTCTAGTGAAGGTCAGAAAATAATACAATTAGAAAGATTCCTACAGGCATCACTGATATTATACAGTCCCTTTTATTTTTAAGTTTAGAGCGCATTCACATCTATGTGTTAAGCTTACACCAAAGTAAAAATGCATGGCATGTGGAAAAAAAACAGGACACAACCTTGGTAAAGAAACTGCAGGGCTTTTTAAAGGATATATATCACAATACATTAACTGCAACTGCTGACCTGCTCATGTAAAAAATATCTGTTTGTCTATGATTTTTGTAGAGACTGAGCTTTTAACCAAACACATTCATGCATCAAATTAAGTCTGCATACTTATTCCAGTTTATTAATTCAGAATGCATTGTAGACAGAAAGTCATCATCACAACCAGGGACTAGAGTTTTTAGAAGGGGTCAGCAATGGCTGCTCCACAAGCACAATGGAGTCTTGACAGAAGGGGTAGGAGGAGCTGGTGGGAGGATGGGGGGGGGGGCGTATTGGAGTCTTTCCTTCCCATCCCCCACTGCCTTGCGTTACAATTATTTCTCACCTGCACTCTAGCTTCCACCAATTTAACCGCATGCCGCCCAGCCACTGTACATATACGGCGGCAGGGCGGCACTCACAGGCAAAACCACGTTTTAAAACGTGTGTTTTGTAAACAAATAGGGGGCGCGCCGCCACCCTATTTGTCCCGCGGATCACCGCCGCAGATGTCAGTCGCCGAGTCTTAGCCGCTCCTTAGCGGCTATGTCCCGGCGATCGGCAGCAAACAGTGACAGACAGCACAGCTGCAGTAGCTGTGCTGTCTGTCACTTCCCTGTCAGCTTGAGGATGAGCTGATCCAGAAAGAACAGTTTCTCTTTCTCGATCAGCCTTGTCCGGCCCAGTACACACCCCCGCCCCCTAGTAAAACACTCCTCACTCCTATAACCCTTTCCTGCAAAATAAAGTTAACACCTTCCTCCCCATTGCCATTAGTACAGTGTCAGGTTTTTTTTTTTTTTTGCACTGATCACTGTATTAGTGTTTTTGGGGATGTCAGTGACCCCAAGTCAGTACCCCCCAATGTCAAAATGTCTGCCGCAGTCTCGCCATAAGTCCCTGATCAACGCCATAATTCGCTGATCGCCGCCATTATTAGTATAAAAAAAAACCTAAAAATCCCAGTAGCTTTCCCGCCATTTGTAAACGCTATAACTTTCACGTAAACCAATTAATTTACACGTATTGGGTTTTTTTTTTTTAGCAAAGACATGTCGCAGAATGCATTTTGGCAGAAATTTATGACTAAATTTGATTTTTGCATTTTTTTTTACTGGACATGTTTTATAGCAAAAAGTCCAAAATATTGTTTTTTTTTCCTCAAAATTGTTAGCCTTTTTTTTTTTATAGCGCAAAAAATAAAAACCGCACAGGCGATCAAATACCACCAAAAGAAAGCTCAATTTGTGGGAAAAAAAAGGATGTAAATTTCATTTATGTACCATATTGCATGACCGCGCAATTGTCCGTTAAACTAGCGCAGTGCTGTATAGCAGAAAAATGGCATAAATTGCAGTATTTACACCATAGTTTGTAGACACTATAACTTCCACACAAAGCAATCAATATACACTTATTGGGATTTTTTTTACCAAAAACATATAGCAGAATACATTTTGGCCTAAATTTATAATCAACTTTGAGTTTACTATATATTTTTTATAGCTGAAAATATTGTTTTTCTTCAAAATTTTGGGCCTTTTTTTGTTTATAGCGTGAAAAATAAAAAGCGCACAGGTGATCAAATTACACCGAAAGAAAGCTTTATTTGTGTGAAAAAAGGACGTAAATTTTGTTTGGGTGCAGCATTGCATGACCGCGCAATTATCAGTTGAATTAGTGCAGCGCCGAGTAGCAAAAAGAGGCCTGGTCATTAAGGGAGGTAAATCCTCTGGAGCTCAAGTGGTTAAAAAAATAGGCACAATAAAATAATAAAACCTATAAAATCATGTACCAGCATATGCAACAATATGCACTGTAAACACATGTGAAAGACCACTACCAAATCAGGATTAAATGTTTATGTTTGTATGCACACAGTTAGTTCAACAATATACAGATTTATCATGTTTTTTTCTACAACTTATCACACACTTCTATTAAAATTACTACCTTTAGTTAGAAGGATATTAACTCTCTGCAAAAATATGAGTTTGCTGTAGAAGGCCAATTTTCTAGTTCTCCGAAAATTCTCAAGGTAGACTTACAAACCTGTGGTCTGTCTTGTTCAAGAACTGCTTAAGATCCTCATCATTTTCAGCAACGATAACATGAGTCACATCACCAGTGAGCTGATTAAAGCGCACTCCTCCTCCACAGTTAATGAGTTTCCTCA
This sequence comes from Staurois parvus, assembly GCF_062004578.1. NCBI lineage: Eukaryota > Metazoa > Chordata > Amphibia > Anura > Ranidae > Staurois > Staurois parvus. The sequence goes on along the minus strand of NW_028317926.1, from coordinate 5,677,318 downwards.
GCTTATCCAGTTTTCTTCCCCCAAAGCCACACACATATATCTGTCAACAAAATCTCAGAAATTTAGAAGGCCACAGGTATAGACAGACACTCTATAAAAACACTTTTGTACAGCACACCCATGTAAAACACAAAAAACCTGCTCCCACAAATCCCTGAACCCATACAAGATGGAAAAAAGGGAACCTGTAGTAAAAGAAAATTTACCCCCCTCAGGAATCCAAGGATTCCAAAACTTTCCATTTTGCATGTGATATTTCCCAAAACTTTAGTAGCTACTTAGGTAGGTAAGCAAAATGGATTGACAGTCCTCTGAAATAAAACAGTCAACAGTTGCAGATGTCATTCTTTTCAAAAGCTTCTTCTTAAGTTTCCTACAAGACAGATCATTATGGGCCTAAAGATGTCATTTAAAAAAAAAAAAAAAAAGGGAAGAATGGAATGCAATTAAGGTAAGCCTAATTAATTTATCTCAGGATAGGTTTCCTCTTGTAATTCTGTGCATTTATAGAAATGCGCTAAATTTTATGGTACTAAAATAATATTAGTGCTGAAACAACTATTCAACATAATCAATAATGATCAATTATAAAAATAGTTGTCAACTATTTTCATTATCAATTAGTTGGTCGGCCGATTAGTTGGCATGCATACAGAATGCATTAGTTTTTTACATGTCAGTATACACAGAGCAGCACACATAGCTCAGTATACTGTTCATGCATGTCAGTATATAAAGTGCAGTACACATAAAGCTCGGTATATTGTTCATACATGTCAGTAAGTGCCTGAGAACTTGTGAATGTATGAGAAGCAACGCTTCATGGGACGTCCTGGGCGGGAGAATGAAGTGATGCAAGGGCTCTGTGCAGGGAAGATCAGCATCTGGAGGCTAGAAGCCTGGAGGTAAATTAAGGCATTACAATTACATTTAAAAATTTACCAGTATTGTGCATTATATTTAAGAATGATTATATCTATACAAAAATGTTGCAGCCTTTATTAAAAAAAAAAAAAAAAAAAAAAAATACCCTCTCTATTATCTATCCTGAGTATATTAATTATATACAGTACATACAGTATGAGGTATATACATTATTACTTTCACTGTTTCACAGTATAAATCAACCCCTTATAGTAGCGATTTGTTCTTGTACTGTAAAAGAGCTAGGATTTGGCTTTTAACCCCATCACGGTGATACAAAAAGCATGCTACTGCTACTAAAATGTCTTAGTAACAGCAGGCACAGTTAGCTTGTAATCAATTTACCTGCCTATGACAAGAGACTTGACTCTTGTCATGCATAATATTATATCACCGTTCTGTCTGGAAATCTGCAAAACAGTGTTTTAGGCCTTTTTAATTTTGTTTTCATTTAAAAAAAAATTTGGATCTCCGAGCCTGATGATATGCATCAGGTTCAACCTCTACAAGTTCATATATCTCTTCTGTTATTCTGAGAGTGTATTAGATATTTGGTTCTCTAACCATATAGCTGATTATTTATATTTACCATTGTATATAGATATTCAAGAATTTGTTTACTTTACATATTAACAAAATTGCACATCACACTTTTTTTTTTTTACTTCCAGCTGTGTTTTTGGTGTTTTTGTGTTTAATTTGCACAGTTGTGTAATGTTTGTTCATTAAATTATTATAAATAAAAAGATTACAAAAAACATGGCATATTGAGGTTTTTTTCCAATTAACTGAAACATTCATCCAACTAATTGAATACAAAAATAATTGTTAGTTGAAGTCCTAAATAAAATAGAGTAGTACTGTACAGTACAGACATTTCAACCTTATGAGACAATAAACAAAAGGAAGCAATATATTCCCACCCTGCAGCCATCTAGGAGATCTTCAGGGGCCTGTACGGAACTCAGATCTAAGTTCTCTAGAGTGTCATTTGGAGGTTCCAGCCTGGTACTCATCACAGAATTAAAGGCAGATTCATTAACACAACTAGTACTTATATTAGATATGTGGCTGACATCAGAAAGTGCCCGATCTGCAAAATATAAATCAACCATTATGAAAAAGTGCAGAAATGTTATAGGAAAGAGTATACCATCAAAAACTATGGAACGAGTTTTGAATAAAGACCTATCAGCACCACGTCAAAGTATATAAAACCTAGTTCAGAAATGTTTATTATTTAAAAATAAATAAAAATACATACATACACACTGGATATAAAATGTCTACACACCCGTTAAAAATGTCTCTGCGATGTAAACAAAAAATAAACAAACAAAGAAATCATTTCAGAACTTTTTCCACCTTCAATAAAACCCTACAACTCAGTTGAACAACAAACTGAAATCTTTTAGGAGAAGGGAAGTAAAAATATAAAAACCATAAAAAATGGTTGCATAAGTGTGCACACACCTAAACTAATCCTTTGTTGAAGCAACTTTTGACTTTACTCTTTTTGGGTATGAGTTTATCAGCATGGCAAAAACCTCTTCCTTGCAAAAACACTCCAAATCTGTCAGATTGCAAGGGCATCTCCTGTGCACAGCCCTCTTCAGATCACCCCACAGATTTCCAATCGGATTCAGGTCTGGGCCATTTCAAAACTTTCATCTTCTTCTGGTGAAGATATTCCTTTGTTGATTTGGATGTATGCTTTGGGTCATTGTCATGCTGAAAGATGAAGTTCCTGTTCATGTTCAGCTTTCTAGCAGAAGCCTGAAGGTTTTGTGCCAATACTGATTGGTATTTGGAACTGATCATAATTCCCTCTACCTTGACTAAGGCCCCAGTTCCAGCTGAATAAAAACAGCCAAAGCATGATGCTGCCACCACCATTGTTCACTGTGGGTATGGTGTTCTTTTGGTGATGTGCAGTGTTGTTTTGCGCCAAAACATATCTCTTGGAATTATGGCCAAAAAGTTCAACCTTGGTTTCATGAGACCAGAACACATTTTCCCAAATGCTTTTGGGAGACTTCAGATGTGATTTTGCAAAATGTAGCCGGGCTTGGATGTTTTTCTTTGTAAGAAAAGGCTTCCATCTTGCCACTCTAACCCATAGCCCACACATATGAAGAATACGGGAGATTGTTGTCACAAATACCACACAGCCAGTACTTGCCAGATATTCTGGAGCTCCTTCAATGTTGCTGTAGGCCTCTTAGCAGCCTCCCAGACCAGTTTTCTTCTTGTCTTTTCATCAATTTTGGAGGGATGTCCAGTTCTTGGTAATGTCACTTTCGTGCCATATTTTCTCCACTTGATGACAGTCTTCACTGTGTTCCATGGTATATTTAATGTCTTGGAAATTCTTCTGTACTCTTCTCCTGATACCTTTTAACAATGAGATCCCTGTGATGATTTGGAAGCTCTCTGCGGACCATGGTTTTTGCTGTAGGATGCGACTAAGAAAATGTCAGAAAAGACCTACTAGAACCGCTGAACTTTATTTGGGGTTAATCAAAGGCACTTTAAATGATGGCAGGTGGGTAGACTCCTATTTAACATGATTTTGAATGTGATTGCCTAATTCTGAACACAGCTACATCCGCAGTTATAAGAGGGTATGAACACTTACTTCCCTCCCCTAAAAGATTTCAGTTTGCTTTTAATTGAATTGTACAGTTTATAGGTCACATTTAAAGGTGGAAAAAGTTCTGAAATTATTTATCTTTGTCTCCATTTTTTTACATCACAAAACCCGGACATGTGTAGACCTTTTATATCCAGTGTGTGTGCGCGCATATGTATGTATGTATGTATATTTAATTTTTTTACTTATATAGCCAGGGACACCTGAATAAAATGTAAAGGCTTGTTCACACCAAATGCAGTCTAGTGCATCTTTATTCTGCATAAAACAAATGAATGCGCATTGTTTAACATTAATTCCAATGGCCCTAGTTCACACCAGTGCAGTCAACAAAAGTAGAGTACATTGCATTATTTTTCAGTAAGGAATGCATTTGAAACGTGACAAAAAAAAAAAAAAAAAAGACCACCACAACACACATGGAGGGTTATTTACTAAAGCTGGAAAGTGCATAATCTGGTGCAGCTCTGCATAGAAACCAATCGGCTTCCAGGTTTTATTGCCAAAGCTTAACTGAAGTTAGACGCGGATTGGCTACTATGCACAGCTGCACCAGATTCTGAGTGCAACAGTTTTAGTAAATCCTTCCAGTGTTGTCAATTTTCTTCAATTCAGAAAAAAAAAAAAAAAAAAGCATGGGAACGCATCAAAAAATGCACATGGAGAAACACATCAGAACACAGAAATTGTGGTGTGAACCAGCCTCAAAACTTTGGCACAAGAAATGAAAAGCTAGACATAGAAAAAATCCTGTGTTGATGATGTCTATATTACATGCTGAGATGACTCTGCTAAAATTAACTTAATATTTGAGATATCCCAATAACCCATTCTCTTATAAGGGGCTACTGTATCATCAGAAGAAACACATTTGTGAACTAATGAAGATGGCTACTACATATCTTATAAGAAGTTCACTTTCTTTTTCAGGAAAATTATGCTTATAAAAAGAACAGCTGTATTCCTGTAACCAACATTAAAACACGTTAATTCAATCACCTTAGCACTTCTGGACATGCTTTGAGTATGGCCCCAATACAAGTCTGTTCTCACTGCACAGAACTGAAGAATATTCGTGCTGGAGAGACTCTAAATTTTGGAGTAGGATGCAGATGTGCTAGTGAGATAGGTGTTTTAATTAAAGGATAAGCTTTTAAACATGTTCCAGCCAGTGGTAGAACCACCAGGGTTGCAAAGGTTACACTAGCGACTGATCCCTTTCGCCACTGTGTGGGGGCCCCAATACAGCAGGACATGGTCCTGCTGTCGGAGATACGTGTTTCGGGATCAGTGGAGGCTCCCTTGCTGATCGCCGAATAGGATTGCTGAGAACTGGGTATGCAGCACATTGATCTGCCCCCAGCGTGGACACAGCGCCCTCTGATATCAGCCAGCTCCTCTCCCCCAGACACAAGCTCGAAGTTCTCCATGTTGAGTGGACTCTGCGGGACCCATCATGGATGTCAACTGCAGCTCCTGAAGCCCAGTATGTGGGGTGGGGTTCTCCAATTTGAGATGTGGGGGGGGGGGGGAATCAGCTCTCTGCACAAGCGGTGTACATGCCAAACTCCTCTCCTTCCTGTGCCAGGTGGAGTGGAGGTGGGCTGAGTGTGTGAGATCAGTGGAGGTGAGCCATGTGTGTGGATGGGTGGGTGTGCATGCAAGCACACACACAGCAAGCCCTGTGTGAGCGCGATCGGCAGAGGCAGGCCCTGTGTGTGCGCAAAATCAGTGGAGGCGAGCCATGTGTGTGCACTCGATCGCTGGAGGTGAGCCGTGTGAGCACACAAGATTGCTGGAGGCGAGCCCTGTGTGTGCGATTGGTGGCGAAGCGAGACAGTGGCGGAACCACCACGTCGCAAAGGTCATACTTTCAACTGGACCCTGATGTTTAACCACTGTGGGGAACCCAAGACAGCAGGAAAGGGTTCTGCTGCAGGAGTAAAGGGCCACAGGATCAGTGGGAAGGGCCCAGGGACCGATGAAAAAGGGCCCAGTGTGTCAAGCGGGCCCTTCATGGTTTCTTGCATCGGGCCCTGAAGGTTCTAGTTACACCTCTGGTTCCAGCACACCCACCCCCATCACAATGGGCAAGAGTTCATCTCCTCCACAGCTGCTGTCATATTTAAAATTGTCACAGCTCAACCTACACAGCCATGTCATTCATTCACAGAGATCTGTGAATGAAGAAACTACAAATCCTGTCTGCCACAGCTTGTAGTTTTCAATGGACTAGGAGTGTGTTGACGAGTGCTCTTGTAGTTCACTGAATCTTCCTCTAACTGAAAGCCTTTACAGAGGTATGGGCAGAAGTTAGCTGGAGCAAGAGTGTGCAGGAGCTTAACATTGCGCCTGGGATCCACTGATCGCGGGTGCAATAATTTGCAGGTGCCAATGTAAATAATAAATGCACATTTTTTACCTGTAAAAATATGTGCATTTAATATTTTTTAGTTAAAGGTAACTCAGCCTTTAAGATCAGTAGAGGAAGACTAGGGAGGGTGAATTTGTGTTAGTTTTGTTAAAGTACACCGAAGGATATTTACCCAATGTATACTTACTATCAGGTTTGTAACTATTTCCTGTTGGAGTAGATGTCTCTGGCATGATTTTTTCTGATGGTACAGGTTCAGTCTTGTACATACTTTCATCCTGACAGAAACCTTTCTCAATGCTGTCAAAAAACCACTGAATGGAAACACAATGCACATTCCATTTTCTTGCACATTCATATTTTTGACCTGTTGAAAGGATTCTAAAATTTACTTTGCAAAGTCCATGGAGAAGGCTATATATCATTATTGTTTCTTCTTACACTTAGCATAGCAATCACATTTCATTTAGCAAAAATAAAAATACAATTACTCCACAGGCACAGTAGAGACTTGGCAGAAGAAACCAAACCCAAAATAACTAAATAAAAATTAATAAGCTCATTTAGGCTGCTTTCACACAAAGGCATTTTGAATCCTGGGCAGAATTGCCACGATTCTGCCCAAGATTTCAAAACGCTCTGCTAAAAAATGATAAAATCATGGAACTGCGTGTTCAGGTGCCATTCATTTTAATGGAACTTCTTTTGGGCGACAGTTTGCTGCAATTTATCAGGCGAAAATTGCTGCACAAACACACCACATTTTCAGGTACCATTAAAATGAATGGCATCTGAACACGCGTCCCGCGATTTGTCATTTTAACAGAGCATTTTGAAATTGCAGGCAGAATCGCAGCAATTCTGCCCGCGATTTAAAAGGTCCATGTGTGAATGCAGCCTAAAAGAAAATAAAACCAGCTGTTGCTGCAATATTTACGCTAAATCCAAAGATTTCCCCTCTGTAGTTCTTTCCTGCCATTAGAAGTCCTCAGTCTGATGTCCAGCATTATTCAATCCACCTACTTCCTCTAAGCTAAGGTTGCTCTGGACTTTCCAGACCAACTGGCCAGTGAAAGGAGAAGCAGCTTAGTGAAGAGCTCCTCTTTCACTCAGCATTCTCCTTGTCAACACATTGTTTTTCTGTGCCAATTCTTCATCTCACACTCCAACTCTCCTATACAGGAACTGCAAGGAGGCTGATTCTAAGTTAAATTGATGCAATTACACTGCTTTCATTTAAATTAATTACTTTAAAGTAATTTATTCAGGAATGCAAAGCTTTTTTAATTTGTGTCTTTTATGCTCTGCTTTAGGTACCCATACATTCACCTTTGGAAGCATATTGCACAAAGGCCAGATCACACCTCTAAAACATGGCTGAAAACATAAATCGTCATACAGTTAGAGAATAAGCTGACCAAACAGACAGAAAAAAAAGTACAAATCTAAAATCAGTAGATAATATACCCACAGAATGAGAGGAACTATGACTACCTGTAAATTCCATATTCTGGAGTACAATACAGGACACAGGCAGAGTATTCATACACCAGGTGTTATTGACACCGTCAGATGGTTGGAAAACTAGGCAAACATAACTGTGCCAGCAGGCCCCAAACAACAAGGGTCAGAACACCCACTTCAGAGAACTACTGCAAGAAATGCTGTGGCCAAAAGCTGCATCAGCAGAAGAATGGACATCCACCTGGTAAAAATTAAAAAAGTATGAACAGGAGACCAGGTGACGGCCGTACACAACTGCACTACACAGGCTCAGTGACAAAATTCACAGGAAACTCCCACCACTCTGGTGGAATAGACACATAAAAATGCAGTAGGACATTTCTCTTTGAGAATGTAAGCACTTGCAATCAGACTATGTATCCATCATGAGAGGGCGGATTGAAGATAGACACTAAAAAAGGAAAATAACTGGTTAAGCTATAGGAGATGGAAAAAAAAAAAAAAACACGATCACAAAACTGAAGATTCACAGTAGGGCATGGTTATAGAGGAGTGACCCAGGAGGCATGTCTAATACTTTACCAGTATCCAATCACCTGAAGGTACACGCCTATAACCCATAGTGCATAAATACTCTGCCAGTGTCCTGTACGATTAAGATAACAGAATTTATACTTTCAAATAAGGGATAACTACTTCAAATAATTCAGAACAATTGACTGCAATAATTGCAAAAACACAGAAAACTAGACATTCAAGAGGAAAAATGACAAAAAAAAACCTCCCCTCCCAGATTTGAATCTATAACTTTTTTTTGATTGTGCTTTATGTTTCCTTTCTCTCAGTAAGGGTATATGCACATCAGGTGTGGTGGAACTGCATCGGGTGGCTATGCCAGAGCAGTCCCACCCTACCCCCACCGCAAGACAAGGTAGAATGCCTGGTCTCTGATGCGGCCGGTCCACACCACTGTGTTGTGGTGGTGTGCACTGAAGAAAAAAAAAAAAAAAAGTACTGCATGCAGTACTTTTTTCCTGGGCAGTGAAGTCGCCGCCCGCTGGCTGATAGAACTTTATCTTATGTGACTGTGTGACATTTCAATAGAGTTTGTCTATATATAAAAAAAAAGTGAAGAGTGTGATGTTCTGCGATGAGTGCATCTGCACTGTCTGCATCGCAACGCAGTGGCTAACGTGAATGGACCCTAAAAGGTGCTTTTAGACTCATTAGTTCTTCTTTAAGGATGGTAAACATCTAACAGTTAGCAGGGTAGTATCCAATAAGAGAATAATACACAAATACACACACACCAAGAAAATATAGAAAATATAGAAAAAAAAGAGTAAATATGTAATCAAACATTATTGGACAAGACCCCCATGCAAAGCAATTATATCTTAAAATGAACATAGCAACTTTAATGCTAAACTGAAAAGTGGAGCCTTTACCTTTTGCCTCTTGCACAATAAGATGTGTGGACTCATTCATCTTCAGCTGTCCTGTATACTGTCCTCCATGTAAAGAGGTCAGCCTCTGAACCTCTTTCCTATCCAGACTGCTTAACCCAGTTACACATATGGTGCAACCAAGGAAAATTGGACATAAATATGGCTCCAAGTCTATATCTTTGTAGCTAATTATCCTACAAATAAATAGGTGAAAAATAAATATGAGCAGGATGTAATTAACAATAGATCTGAAATAATACAGCATGACCTTAATATGTACCTCTGCTGTGACTTATCCCACAGGGCCTTCACCCATGTAGGGAAAAGAATGGGTTTCTTAAGACTGGCTGCCACAAGGTATTTCTTGCTGCCCACTTCACCAGCAATCAGATGGCTGACTGAAACATTAAGATCTCGGTAGACACATCCACCCATTATCTGAACATAGAAATGAACCTCTTCCTGGAAATAACAAAACAATTTTAATGCATACTCTTGTAAGACCGCTCGAAAAATCTAACGCAAGAAATGATTGTGCTAGAACACTTTTAAAAGAAAAAAGAAAAAAAAAACACCTTACCCTGGTTTCTTTATCAAGGCTTGTGCACGAAACTGTGACATCTGCCATTGCCATATTGAAGACAGGATGCTCTGCTCGTGGAACACATCTCTGATGCTTCATGCAGAATATTACAACCTGGGGTCCAACAATTCTACAACCGAGCTGAAAACAAAAGGAATCATAAAACAAACCAGCACAGTGCAAAATCAGCTGTGAATAGCTATTCATGTTACAGACTCAACATAAAACCACTTTACCATGTTGTGGTTGGGATTCTACGGTAAGAAGCATACAATTATTTATACTAAGAAAAACAGATGAATATGACACTACATAGAACATAGTCAGCCTTTCTAAACCTTTTCAACACCAAGAAACCCTTGAAATAACTTTCCAGTCTCAGGGAACCCCTTCTAAAAATGACTATATCTACAACTCATGATACATTAGTGATAATCATTGGGAAGAATGCTCCTTACACTTGTGGTCACTTACAGATAGCTAAAAGATCCATGGTGTTAGTGGGAACTTATCCGAGAGGCAGAAATTGCGCAAGGAAAATATACAAAATACACTGATCAACACTGTTGGCTATAGACGGCGGCAAGAATTGAGTACAAATTTTTCAACAAGCTGGTTGTACAGCAGTACTTGACAAATAGATCTGCCAGAACCTGTAAAGCTTGCTCGATAGTAACACACTGGCAGGCCACTGCTTTGAGTCCAATGAGGGGGGACAGAGAGGGCAATGCTGCTCCTCCCGGGCACAGCGCTGGATTAAGTTCAGAGTCAGGTAAGAATTTAGGGGGTCTGGGGTGAGCTGCGCATAAAAGGTTTTTATACCTTAATGAAGAGATCTTGTAGATCAAATTAATGTGTTTGTCAGCGGATTCTGGGTCACAGAAGCGCACAGTATGCTGAAGTTCACTGTCTGTTGATGTTACAGAGCCACTCCAGGTTTGGGAAAGATCCTCACCATATTGTCAGAATCCATCCAGATGCTTGATTGGCTGCTGGCTCAGCCACAGCGCACATCTAAGAGCCGAAGCCAGCTGCTCCCAACCCCTCCTCAGCCAGATGCTCCAGTGAGTGCTGGCAGGGCAGAGCAGAGAGCTCAGAGCTGACCAAGAACTGAGAGATTAGTGGTCATGTGATCGCTCCATTCTTGGACTTCAAGCTGGCAGGGGGCAGCTGCAGCAACAGACCGATGCTGCAGCATTGGAAAGTATGTTTATGTATTTTTTTTTAACAATCCAAAAACTCCTTTAAGGATTGAACATCATCGACAGATTAAATTCTAGAATCTTTCATTATAAACTTAACAAATACAATATTATTTTTTTTTTAAATCACATACTTATACAATATGCAATAATACAAACCTTTTTTAGATGGTTAAAGGCAGCACCACTGAAAGGATCACATACATAGAGAGATTTGTCTTTTTCTTTTAAAGCGAGGGCCTCCTTTTCCTCAATTAACAGTAGATATTCATCTGACTGAAATGCCTTGATTTCCTGTAAAGTAAAAAAAATTTAAATATGTGCAGATACACAAACAACTTACTTGCCAAACACCAGAAAGGGAGAAAAGGATTTCAATGCTCAAGTAAAACATTCTTTTATGTCTATAAAAAAAAAAAAAAAAAAAAAAAAAAAGGCTAAAAAGGTGTGCTAGCTATACTGGTCTCAAAACCTCCACATGGGATCACTAAAGACAGAAGAGAAGAGGGGGAAAAAAAAGTCTTGTTCTTTCTGCCTAAAAAGTTGTGCAACATTGCAGCTGTGAACGGCTTGGAACAATGTGCTCCTCTTGTAAAATTTAAGTAATCTTCCAAGTTACAATAATAAAAAAAATTACACCCCAAAATACATTCTGCTACTTCTTCCGGAGTATGGGGATACCACATGTGTCAGACTTTTTGGGAGCCTAGCCACATACCAGGAGCCTGAAATCTAATGACCATTTTTAAAGACTGAAGGTGCGCAACTTCCCCATTTCACTTCCTCACTACATATCACAGTTATGGAGGCCCTAAAATGCCAGGATAGCACCAACCCCCTCCTCCCCAAATGACCTATTTTTGGAAAGCAGACACCCCAAGAAATTTAAAAAGAGGCTAGGTGAGTATTTTGCAGATTCTCATTTTTTTCACAAGGTTTTAAAATATAAAAAAAAGAAAAGAAAAAATATGTTTTTGTTTTCTTTCCTCATATTCCAAAAACTTGTGGCAACAAACGAGATCTGCAAAATAGTCACAATGCTTCTTATCAAATTCCTTGGGGTGTCTACTTTCCAAAAAGGGGTCATTTGGGGGGGGGGGGGGGGAGATTGGTGCTATCTTGGCATTTCAGGGCCTCCGAATCTGTGATAGGTAGTCAGGAAGTGAAATAAGGAAGTTGCACACCTTCAGGCTTTCAAAGTGGTGTAGCGAATAAAATGCTGGATGCTGCTATTTTTTATGTCACATAGTACTCGCAGAGCGATTTTTCAAAAGCAGTTTTTTTTTTTAAAAATACACTTTTATTTTAATGCACAAAAACACAATATATTGGCCAATTATTTGGTAACTTATAAAAGATGATGCTATGCTGAGTAAATAGATACCAACCATGACATGCTTTAAAACTACGCATACCCCGTGCAATGGCAACAAACTGCATACATTTTTAATATCCATAGGCAATGCTTTAAAAGCCTTTACAAGCTACCATTTTAGATTTACAGAGGAAGTCTAGTGCTAGAATTACTGCCCTTGATCGGACATTCGCAGCGATACCTCACATGCATGGTGTAGCGGCTATTTACATACTGGCATGGGGTCAACACTCGTGTGTGCAGGGGGGCGAGGATACTTTTTTTTTTTTTTAAGTTATTTTGATTTACTTTTTTAATTATTTTTACACTGTCCCTTTTTTTTTTTTTTAAATCACTTTTAATCACAGGGAATTCAAATATCCCCTATAACTTCAATGGGCATTGTCATATTCTTTTTTGAGAAATCTGGGGTCTATCAGACTCAAAATATCCCCTTTGCCCTTACATTATCTAATCTCACCAAAATCGGTGTGATCAGATGCTTTCCCAATTTTCAAATGGTGCTGTTTATATCCTGCGAAACTGAAGTGATTAAATGCTCGTAGCTTCCGATTTCTTAAGACTATATGTGAAATGTGCCAACAAATATTATAAAATATATATGCCGAAGCATAGGGGCCATCCACCCACTGGTCACCCCCAAGCCCCCATGCTACGGCATAGATGCTCTTTTTTAACTGCGGATGAAAAATCTCATCTAACAGCGCTGCCCACACTGACTTATGCATATTCTGAGAGCAAGACCCTGTTGCTGTCAGAATAAACAGGTCAGTGCTGCAGCTGAAAGCATTCCTGCAAAGAAAACAGCAATGGTTAACATTGAAACAGTAACAATAAAAGTGTAACAGTATTACAATAACAACAAAAAACTAACTATTTTTGGTTTTTAAAAGGTTTTATTTTTTGGGGGATTCGTACTTTTTTTTTTTTTTTTTTAAGCTTTAACCTTTTAAAACAGATTGTAGGGTCTCTCCAAATGTGATAGCTAGTTTCCTGACTACCTAACATTTTTCGAGACCTTGTGTAATTATGTATCCTGAACTGGGCCGTGCTGTTCCCTATACTAATACTCCACTAGTGTGTGATAGCAATGGAGGCAGAGAACAGATTGGCCAGGACAGAAAGAACAAAAAAAAAGCAGGTATCATACCTCATTCCATGTCTGCTACACACACATATTTTTTGAGGTGCCTTTTGGGTTGGGGTACCAGGAATGGCATCGGGAAAATGACTCTCATGCAGCCAGCTAACTGCATCTGGGTTGGGGCATAGCACCTTCTGGATGCAAAAGGGCCATGATGATCTCTTCCTGGAATTTAGGAAGTATCCACTTCGTCCAGTTGCTTTGTAAAGCACAAAAGCGTTATATAGAGCCAATTGAAAAAAAAATACTTTTTTTGTACCAGTGTCTGGCTTTCAGGGAAACTAAATAAGGCTTCATCATCTGGTCGTTGAAGTCCACCCCTCCCATGTTAAGGTTATAGTCGAGAACACAGAGGGGCTTCTCAACACCAGCTGCCGTGGTAATGTGGATGGTCGTATCTGTGTGAATGGAAGACAAGACGAAAACATCCAGTTTGTCCTTCCACTTCACTGCGAGCAATTCCTCATTTCTCAAGCAGGCTTTTTCCCCCTAAGACAGGTATTTACAAGCTGTTGGGGGAAGCCCCGATTAGGTCGTACAGTGCCACATGCGCCAACTCCAAGATTGTACAAACGTCTAAAAAATGGCACACTTGAATAAAAATTGTCTACATATAAGTGGTACTCCACATGGAAAAAGGATGACACCAAGTCCCAAACTATCTTGCCACTGTTCCGCATGTAGTCTGGGCATCCGAGGGACTACATGTGACTATCTTTTACCTCGTAAATCCGAAACTTATATGTATATCCTGTTGACCTCTCACAGGTCTTATACATCTTGACCCCATATCTGCCACACTTGCTGGGGAGAAATTGTTTTAATGCAAGACGGCCAGAAAAACTAATCAGGGACTCATCAACGCAGATGTTTTGCTGGGGAGTATAGACATCTACAAATTTTTTGGTTAAAGTGATTTACGAGTGGCTGAATTTTGTGGAGCCAGTCAAATTCAGGGTCACTCCAAGGACGACAGAGTGTGTTGTCATTGAAATGCATAAAACGCATTATATTCTCATATCTATTTCTGGCCATGGCAGCAGAGAACACGCGCATATGATGAATCGGGTCTGTGGACCAATACAACTGCAATTCATTTTTTTTTTTTGCGGTTGTATTGCCCATGTTGAGGGTTAGGCCCAAAAAAAAAAAAAAAAAAACCTTTAAATTTGGAAACCGTAACGGTGTTTCCATGCGAATGGTCTGGCAAGGTTTCAATCTGGGTTGGCGGTGATAAAATGTTGTGCATATAAATTGCTTTGATCCACAACCAATGCATACAGATATTCTGTGATAAACAGCTCCAAAAAATCAAGGGGAGTATTTCAATTTGCTGTTTCCACCTGAATTCCGGGTTTAGCAATGAAGTATGGGTGCTGCAGAATGTGTGGGTTGCCAATCGGGATCTGCAAGCACGTCTGGAAGGACACTATTCCTTTATTGCACAAACTGCTTGTTGTCATGCTCTCTGTAATCCTCTCTTGCATATGCTGCTCACTCTACCTTCCATATTTCTTTCCAAGACACTCTTTATTAGCATGGTTTGAAAAATCTGCAACTTTGCCTATTCTGGAAAGCATATTAAAAGAAAAAAAGCGCCAAAAAGTATAAAGCTCATGACTGTTCTGAATGAAAAAATGTAGGTACTTCCTAATAGTGCCAAAGCACTGAATAACAAAAGTTCCATTCTGTCGCCTTTGCATTAATATTGACGGGTGGAAGTGCCAAGCTTCAACACTACCTGGGCATGTCTGAACTCTCCCTATCAGAGTGGTTGAGGATTTAGTCATAAAGGTAAGGCATTATTGACTGTTGCATAAGTGCGGGCACTAGGTACTTGCAGTTCATACAGCTTGTTTTATTAAATTGCAGGGTCTCTTTAAGCTGTGTAGTATATGTGTATTTGTCATTTTACACAGCTTACCTATATTTCACATGTTTCAGTACTTCTTACCTCATGTGCTTCGTAGAAGAACTTCGTATTGTCAGATGAATTGACAAATTTCACATAAAAGGGCTCATTATCACTTTTCGCCATAATAAACTAATAAAATAAAAGGTACATAAAAGGAAAGAAGATAACTGATATGATAGTATACAAAAAATAGATATTCTTCATACCTGCACAAACAATAAATACAAAGTACAGTACATGGAAGCTGGTATTTAGAAAAAAAAAATACCATTGTTTACAAAGGTTTTATTGTTTTTTTGTTTTGGGTTTTTTTAATTCTCACACATTTCTGTGCAATATATCTGCATATCTTGCATATAAACAGACACATTTTCATGAACCCCCTCACACGCATAATACAACAGGTGTCTGCCAGTCCATAGGACCTGGCAGAGATGTGCAAAGTGTCTGCACATGTGCCAGGGTTTCATGAGATTTTGGCCATGCTCAGACACACTGTGGGTCTCTGCCAGGTCCCATAGACACATGGCTGTGCATGCGTGAGATAACAGTCCAAGATGGGGGTGAGAGAGCAGAGCGATGAAGAACAACTTTTGCCTTGAAGGAGGAACGCTGGACTTCAAGGACTTGTAAGTCTGTATTTTTTATTTACATACAGGAACAATTATCAGGAACTAGAAATAACATTTTGACAGGCAGGTTGCAGTTCTTTCTTAGACTTCCAAAAGGTTGGCCAAGCACTCTGCACTGTCTACAGATGCAATAAGTCACTCTAAAGCAGGGGTGCCCAGCCTGTGGCCCTCAGAGCCCTCAACCTCAAACTGAATGCAGGAGTTTTGGTGCATCAAAAAGTGCACTACACTGGCAAGATATAATAGAAGTCTATGGCAAAGTGCTACTAAATTGCAGGAAAGCCACAGGTGCACTGTGCTGCACCCGCGGTACAGTTAAATCGATGTACATCAGTGTGAAAGCAGCCTTACAGGGGGCTCATGGCAGTAAGCCCCCCTCCCCAAATACTGGACCCCAGCCCATGCAGCCTCCTTGTCACATTGTTTTTTTTTGTTTTTTTTTTTACGGGGGTCGCCATATACAGGAACTGATCCTCTCCATTTTCCTCGTGCAACCGCGGAAAGCTAGCTTCTCCTCCCCTCCCTATCACCAGTGATCAGCGGCCGCAGGAGGAAAATGTTCATTATGCTATTCAAAATGTAAAAAAAAAATTCTGAACGGTTTCATTTCATTGTAGCCCATAGCCAGTTGTCAAATCACTTAAGTAGCCCTCGCTCTTCAGAAGGTTAAGCACTCCTGCTCTAAGATGCCAATTAAAATAAATTAGTAATTAATGCTAACTTCAGCCATGCCAATACTGAAAAACACACATTTATAGCACAACAGTATACCTACATCTTTGCAGCAGGGAAGACCCTGTCATTCATCTGCACATTGAAAGAATGCACTGCATTGTGGCACAATAAGGATACTAGTTCTGTGAATGAGGGAGGGGGCAGGAACAGGTGATTAATGCAAGCCCTTCATACTTGTAGTCACTGCTAACCCCTGCAGCAAGGGAAGATTGCTGCACTGGGCAGTAACTGGCGGCATGAAAAAAAGATTTTACATGAAGCAGCAGACTGCAGGATATGGGATACACATCATTATAGTTAACTAATGGGTTTGGTGCTCTAATTCCCTCCCCCCAAAATATGAAGACGTGATATAATCCCACCTCACCACCTGTCAAATGCTTTCTGAAGAGCACCACAAGCGTGAACCAACTCTAACATACAGGCCATTTAAACACCTTCATGTTCTGGGAACGCAATGGAAAAAAAAAAAAAAAAAAAAGCATTGCGTTTGTAGTGCCATTCATTCTTAATGGCACCCCAAACACGGGTAGCAGTCACACCAAAACGTGCATTGTAAATATGAGGCTCACTGCAAAAATTAATAAATACAAATCTGCAGGCGCATTTTCCATGTATAGGACAGCCCTTTCAGACAAATGGGCTGCCCTATGCTGTTGAGCAAACAAAACAAAAACACATACTCATACACCAAAAAAAAAACAAAAAAACAAAGTGTTAGGTGCTGCAAGTGTGAATGGGGCCACACAAAAGAAAAGTTTAGCAGTTTTCTCTAAGGCTACTTTCACACTAGTTTTGTCAGCAGGCGTCAGACACGCCTATGAAAATTCTGCACAGTGCTGTTCACACCGGGGTGGATTTGATTTAAATCAAACTGATTTAAATCACGATTTAAGTCACTAGTCAGTAAGACTTGATTTAAATCCTAGTTTTCTACATAAAGACTAATTCTTGCTGGTATAACTTTAATATGCAAGTAGATGAAGATTTTTAGAATAACTTTTCATATTAGTTTTTTTATCCCCAGTTTAATAGGTTAATCATTCATATTTGGACAACTTTTCTGTTGTACTTAGGAAGGAGAACAATATTCATTACCATAATAATAACAATTTAAATCGATTTATTCAACTGAAACAATAACATTCCAGCATATGTTATTTGCTTAAACATCCATGTTTGTTAACTAATTTGGCTAAACAAAATATATATATTTTAAGAAACTTAGACTGTCAGCCCCTTCCTCCTCACACTTAGTTTCACTTTCTTCCTGTGCAGATCTATTCCACTCCAAACAATCAGAAAAATATTGTTTCTATTCTATTCACTGAACTTCTTGAAATTTAGCACTGAAAGGGTTGATTCTGTATTCATAGGTTTGTAGAAGTTAGGATGAATGTCTTTTTCTTAACTCTGTTCATGTTATAACATTTTTGCTGTGAAGAAGAGGCATGTGATCTCCGCTGAGTCAAATTCAGTTTTGAGAACTGCAAAAGTAAACCAAGCATCTGTGATAATATCTTGTAGACAGAGAAACTGCCCGATAATCTTACAAAAACCTCTGGAAGAGGATGACATTGTGAATGGATTAATGGAATTTATTTACCAAAAAAATTAAACATATACAGCCTTATTCTACATAAGTAAACAAATCTTTATTTCATGATGGAATAACCTTTGGATGGTAATATATTTTCCTCAAAAAGCATTTTATTTAAAAAAAAATCTGATTTAAATAAAAAAAATCTGATTTAAATTAAAAAAATCCGATTTTTTTGATTTGTTTTAAAAATCATTGATTTTTATCCACCCTGGTTCACACTGAAGCGTTCGAATCACGTCATGGCAAAACTGACACCTCACGTGGAGTCAGGAGGAGTTGAAGCCTCCCATTCAAGTCTATTGTGACGCTTCTCAAACGCCTGGCGGAGCGTTAATACCATTAAACTTCATTATAGGCATTTGTGGTGTGGTTTTAATGCTCTGTACATGCCTCAAAAACGCACATAGGGCATTTGGGGAGGGTTAAAAACACTTCCCAAATGCTAAAGGGGCATTTGGCAGGAGTTAGAAATAAAGTCAAGTGTGAACGTAGCCTTAGAGTGAGGCAGCCCAGGTAAGTGTTCACAGAAATCAGTCACAAGGATCAGAGAGGCTCACATTGCCAGTTTCTACATCTGTAAATGCAAGCTGCCTGGCTGTCATGCCAACCCTTTTGCTTCAAAGCCTTGAATGACTAACAACAAGAACACGAGATATGACGACTTTCCTGATCTGTACACTTGTTCTGAGTCAGAGACTTAAAGATGAACTCCGGGAATAACTTCTATTGCATAGTTATGTTGGTCCAGCTTGGCCCAATGCACGTCTCATACCTGAGGGACTACTACGACTGCCGGGCCCCATGCAAAGCGGCATTCCAACGGCACACATGGGGCCACTCCATACTGCCACCATTCACAGAACGCTTTTCTTTTTTAATCTCTTGGCGCCAGCCAAAATCAAATGTGCAACCTCCAAACGTCTGGGCCTAGACGCCGAGCAGCCGCACATTTGCGTTCTATTAAAAAAAAAAACGTGCTGAGAGTGCGTACCCCGAGCGCTCACAGCACACACATTCTATACTCACAGAAAAGTCCCGATCTCCTCTGTCGATCGGGACCTTTCCCTATCATGTGACCGCCATGACAGCAAATCATGGTGGTAACATGACCCTAAAACGCCGCCCTGCCTCCCGGCTTCTGGAACCCCTAAAGGGCAAGGAGGCACCAGCGCCAAGATGTTAAAAAATGAGTACAAGGCATTCTCTTGATTTGATGAGGTGGAGAAGCGAGGAATCATCCAGAGAACACCTTGCATTCATTGAAAAATACAAGGCATTTTGTGAATGGCAATAGGGTGGCATGAATGACCCCATGTGGTCAGAGTGCAAGCCATTTGGCACAGGATCTGAAAGATGGCGGCTACCCCTGTACTAGCACCAACTACCACAGCCATTGTCAGCGTCCCCAGCAGGGTCGGACTGACAACTCATGGAGCCCCCGGGCAATAGGGGATCATGGGGCCCCCATGACCTTGCCCAAACTCAAAAAAAGCCTATGAAAGAGTTACCAGGGGCATCTCATGGGGCCCCCTACTGACCCCGGGCCCTCGGGCAGTGCCCGAGTTCCCAAATGGTCAGTCCGCCCCTGGTCCCCATCAAACTCCCCCCCCCAGGTATGAGATAGCCATACCTCCATTGTGCCAACCTGGGCCAATGCACCTATTCAATACAGACCACACCTGGCGTTCCGCATGACTTCTGGGATACGTTCTTTAAACCTGAGCAGCCAGTCAGTAAGCATTTCCACAAAAGGTCAATAATGTCCCCTCCAATATATCCCTCATGAGGTACACCGTCACCCATGGCGCTATAAGCTCCGGTCCTGTGCTTGTGGGAACAGTGTGTCCATACCTCGCCGGTGCACCATATGACACAGCAGAGCACCCCGTACTATGAAGTCCCTGTACTCGGCACTGCTTGCAGGACGGCAGAAGCTATACAATGTCTACACTACTTCCCAGCTCCCTTCAGACCCGCCAAGCCTGGCCAAACCACCAACAGCAGCGCGGGTTACAATTCGTGTCCTACTCAGCAGACGGACACTGCCATTGGCTAACACTGTAGAGCTGAATGGGCGGCCCTGCCCTGCTGAGAGGACGACAACACGATCCAGTGCGCCTGCGCGGACAATTGGCTAGAGAGCTCGCTGGTTGGTGGTGTAGGTCGCAGCGAGTCGGAGTGCTTCGTGTGAAGTTCAGGATGCAATTAGTAACTCTTGACTTTGAAACCGTTCGAGCAGAATTACATGCTGAAAGCTAACTAACCAGTCTTACAGCGATATTAAAACCTAACCATTTTGCATACAGACAGGAATGCACTGTGGTCATAGATTATTAATATTATTATACAGGATTTATATAGCACCAACAGTTTACCTTCATTTTGTAAAGCGCTGAGCAAACATTACAGATACAATACAATGTGGTACAAGAGGATTCAGATGGCCCTGCTCCTTAGAGCTTACAATCTATGGCCACTTTCAGACGGGGCGGATCCATCAGCAGCATCTGCCTGCTCAGCGGGGAATCTCGCCACTGATCCCAGCTGAGCAGGGGAATGCCAGGTCTCTGTCTGCTCTGCTGCTGCAGAGACGCTGCCTGCTGATTTCAATGGGACGTTTCCACCTGATTGTCATCCAATCCGCCGGACGGATGGGGAACAGATCCCTAGCCTAAGAGATATAGATAACGGCCATTCTAAGGACACTTTGGCAAAGTAAAAAGAACAAAACCTTCACTTTAGAGCAGTGGTCTCCAAACTGTGGTCCTTTGCTTGCCTTTGTCTGGTCCTGGGTATCTTGGCTCTCCCACTGATGCAAGAAACTCTTCCTCCCACTGACACCAACGATGAGCACTATTCCTCTCACTGACACCAATGATAGGGCACTATTCCTCCAATCAACACCAACGATGAGGCACTAATCCTCCAACTGACAGCAACAGTGGTGGGGCACTATTCCTCCCACTAATACCAATAATAGGGCAGTATTCCTACTACTAACACCAATGATGGGGTACTATTCCTCCAACTAACACCAACAATGGAGCACTATTCCTCCAACTAACACCAAAGATGAGGCACTATTCTTCCAACTAACATCAACAATGGTACACTATTCCTCCCACTGACACCAACAATGGGGCACTATTCCTCAAACTAACTCCAATGATAAGGCACTATTCCTCCAACTAATGCCAACTAACACCAACAATGGGGCACAATTTCTTCAACTAACACCAATGATGGGACACTATTCCTCCAACTAACATCAACAATGGGACACTATTCCTCCAACTAACACCAACAATGGGACACTATTCCTCCAACTAACACCAACCATGAGGCACTATTCCTCCAACTAACACCAACCATGAGGCACTATTCCTCCAACTAACACCAACAATGGAGCACTATTCCTCCCACTGACACCAACAATGGGGCACTATTCCTCCAACTAACACCAATGATAAGGCACTATTCCTCCAACTAATGCCAACTAACACCAACAATGGGGCACAATTCCTTCAACTAACACCAACGATAGGACACTATTCCTCCCACTGACACCAACAATAGGGGACTATTCCTTTAACTAACACCAATGATAGGACACTATTCCTCCAACGAACACCAACCATGAGGCACTATTCCTCCAACTAACACCAACAATGGGACACTATTCCTCCAACTAACACCAACCATGAGGCACTATTCCTCCAACCAGGGGCGGACTGACAACTCATGGGGCCCCCGGGCAATAGGGGATCATGGGGCTCCTGTGTCCTTGCCCAAACTCAAAAAAGCCTATGAAAAAGGTACCAGGGGCATCTCATGGTACCTCAGTGCCCGAGTTTCCAAATGGTCAGTCCGCCCCTGCCTCCAACTAACACCAACCATGAGGCACTATTCCTCCAACTAACACCAACGATAGGACACTATTCCTCCCACTGACACCAACAATAGGGGACTATTCCTTCAACTAACACCAATGATGGGACACTATTCCTCCAACTAACACCAACAATGGGACACTATTCCTCCAACTAACACCAACCATGAGGCACTATTCCTCCAACTAACACCAACAATGGGGCACTATTCCTTCCACTGACACCAACAATGGGGCACTATTCCTCTCCCTGACACCAATGATGGGACACTATTCCTCCCACTGACAGCAACGATGGGGCACTGTTACTCCCACTGACACCAATGATGGGGCACTATTCTTCCCACTGACACCAGCGATGGGGCACTATTTCTCCTCCTAATACCATAGATTAATTGTTTACTCCCACTGACGCCAGGAAAATTTATCTTCTCCATGGTCACAGTCCAGCCCCCCTAAAGTCTGAAGGACAGTAAACTGGACATCTGTTTAGAAAGTTTGGAGACCCCCTGCTATTGAGCATAGAATACACCTTCTGGAACAGAACACGAGTACAGAAGATAAGGTGTGCATCCCTTCTGAGTTTTTCCAACAAATATTATTGTACGACCAGAGCAGCTCAAAACTGACAGGGATGTTCAGACAATACAAGAAAAATAGAGATTAGGAAGGAAAGGGTTGGGAGAAAAAAAAGACGGCGGAGGGGAAGTCTCACTTCCCCATTTACATGGCTGATCCATATTCCCTACCAATAGAACAATTTGCAACTGAATTTCTCCCCCTTGCCTTGTACCGAGGCTATGTTGCTTTCCACTGAGTGAATTTTGGCAGTTTTAGTAGACCATAAGGAGAGTGGAGGGGGGGGGGGATCCTGCTTCCAAAGTAATTGTATACAGGTCTTAGTTGTGTTCAACAAGTGGACCAACATAGAATTTTTATATCTTTTAATGGATGGATCGGAGAGGTGCTGTAAGTACTTGGCAATCGAAATCTGTTAGTTGCTTGATAGTCTTCCTGACTTGAAATCAAAAGCTACCCATCTTCTTACAGGCCTGAAAGAAATAAGAGGACGGAGCCCTCCTACTCCAAGACTATTTTTTGTTTTGGCTGCCTCCCATAGCACACTGTGTGCTTTAAAGGCACTTGTGTGGGTGCACTCCTGAGCAGGGCTTTGTGCGTCCATAAACACACACAGCACTGCTTAGCCATGCCCCCTGCTGCCTCCTCACAGGATTTGATGGACATCAGCAGAAGCCTATGGCTTCCACTGCTCACCGTGTCTCCTGTGAGAGCAGGGAGTGAGCAGAGAAGAGCTGCAACCGGGACAGAGCTGGATCACTGACAGGACTCAGGTACATAAGAATTTAGGGTAGTGGGTAGGGGAAACGGTTAGTGGTGAGTGTTTTACCTTAATGCAGGTGTTGCACCCTCCTAGATAGGTGCTAGGTTTAGATAGATTTAGCATGGGTTTGATAGGTAAATATAGTTACCATACTGTAGTCAGTGTGGCTGTGATTGTTTGTTAGGTAAAAGTATAGTTTGCTCACTGTACTCAATGAAGCTGTATTCTGCTAGTCAGGTCTTCTCAGTATGTTCATCTGCTGCCAGTCTGATAGTGCAGTGGCCCCATGTGTGCCATTGGAATGCATCCAGAGAGCTTGAGATGTTTCTGGATCATAGGTGTGGAGCTATGGGGATGGCAGCATGAATATTGATACAGCCCTGGGCTATCCCAGAGAGGCAGGCTCTAATGGCGTGCTGGGAGACTGTATATATTCGGTGAGCACACTGAGCTCGGGGGCTTTTCCTGGAAAGGATTAGTCCAGCCTGGAGTGGGCCTTAAAGGCAATGCTGTTGTTGTGAGGCCTCAGACGGGCAACCTGAGGGTCTGGATGCTGAGAGCTTGGAACGAAAGAGAGCTGGCTGAAGGGGGCTGTCTGCTGAAGGTCCGATCTGGTTTCTACAGAGTAAGGTGTCGCTTGGAAGTTGGAAGGAGGCAACCAGCTGTCCTTTGGCCTTGTGTGAGCACAGATGTTTCTAAAAGATCTTGAGTATCTGTGTGCTTTTCCCACCCCTCTGGCGCTAGAGAGTCAGCTGTGGGTCTAGTTAAAGTGGACAGCGGCTGATGTGCTGAAGAGCTTTGTCCATCTAATCTTCTCCTTAAAGGGACTCTGCTCTTGTTGCTCTAAGAAAGAGATTTACAGTTAACTACTATAACTACTGCTACTACTTCAGTACATTAAAGCTGAAGTCTGCTGTTTGCTACAAGCACAGATTTTATTATAGCTTGCCCTGAAGAATACCTAACTCCTCAAATGCACATAGTTTTTGTCTTTGGAGTATCCCACCCAATTCCCTCAACCCTATCCAAGTTCTCCAAAAATAAAAACAACACCCCTAGACTGGTCATTGAAGAAACATGCGAATGAGCCTGTGTGCCTGGCTGTGGGGCAAAGGTTGTGGGGAAGACCTAGACAGTATTCCTGCAGATCCTACAGGAGTAGCGCTACACAGGGAATGCATGAAGGTAAAAAAAACCTTAACAATGCTCCCAAAAACCTATGTTGACCAACCTGTGTAAGAAATTTCTGTATACTTTCTTATTTTCAGCCCACTCCAATCCAGTCACATGATTCTCTCTGTCAGCCAGCAGCGGCTGCATAGGAGAGGAAAGAGGCTCAACAGCGGCTGGAGTTTCTGGGAGAGGTGACATCACCCATAGGCTTCCTATGGCCCACCCGTTGTCCCCTGCAGCTGCCATTGGCCTCCACTCTGCACAGATTTCAATCAGTGCCTGTATTCTTTACATTTTTTGCACTCTGATGACTCTAGTTCAACTGCCACTTCTGTTGAATTACATTATGGGTGCACAAATTAAAAAATGCTGATCTTGCCTGAATTCCTAATATTAGCCACTTGACCTCTGGAAGGTTAGGTTTTACCCCTTCATGACCAGAACATTTTATGCTATTCAGCACTGTGCTACTTCACCTGGCAATTGCGTGCTCATGCTACACTGTAGGCAATTAAAATGTATATAATGTTTTTCACACAAATAGTGCTTTCTTTTGGTGATATTCGACCACCACTGGGATTTTAATTTTCTATCAGATAATTGAAAAAAGACTGAATATGTTGAAAAAAAAATATTTTCTAATTTCTGTTATAAAACATATCCAATAGAAAAAATGTCTTCATAAATTTAGACTAAAATGTATTCTGGTACATGTCTTTGGTAAAAGAAAATCCCAACAACTGTATATTAATTAGTTTGCATGAAAGTCCTAGTGTCTACAAACTATGGTGTATATATGTGAAGATTGATCATTTCGGGTGTACTTTTTTTGATACTTTCATTTGCTGTTACAGTGATGATCACTATAACAGCAATATGTTGCACTGTCATGAATGGGTTAAATTAATAACAGGTGTAATTACTAGTGATCTGTGATTGGCTACAGCCTAATCAAATGGTACAGGGTGCTGTGATTGGACCAGGTACCATGTGATATCTGTAGGCCAAACACAGCATCACTATAGGAATCACAGCTGTTATGAATGAAATTAATTCATAACAGCTTTGTTGACAGTGTGATCATGTGATCGCATAGCAATTACATGATCCCCCAGCCGATCAAAGTGGCCGGGTTCTGGAAGCTGTGTTCTGTGGACACAGCAGTCGAGGCAGCAGCACACTAGTGCACATACGCGATGCTGTGTACAGGTGTGTCACTTAGCCTGTAGCTGCCACCCGCAGTGCAACTAGTTAAAATGCCCCAGCGATAGCTGGCAAAAGAACATCATAAAGACTGACCCTCCCGTAAAACCATACTGCAAACCCCCTTTTTTCCCCTTCTCCCCTTTCCTTCATTTTTATGGACAGTGCACATCCAGTCAGTCTAGGCCTAGCATAGTTGCCATCAAGGCACTTTGGCAGCAGGGCGGCTGTTAGAAATCACGGAGCCCCATAAAGCCTACCTGAAAGCTGCCCCCTCCCCCAAAAAATATTGGGTCGTACAAGACCCATTAAACTGATTAGCATTGCATTAGTGCAGGGTTAAAGCAGGCAGTGAGGACCTGTCACATGCTCTCTGAAGAGTGATTCAAATGCTGACTGCCCTCCAGAGAGAAAAGCACATGTGAACAAGCCCTTAATTTTTTCTTAATTAAAAAAAATTATTTTTAGTAGAATTTCTTATTTTATTTTACATTTATAACTGTCCTGTTGGGGGGAGGGGCTTTGGTGCAATATCAGGGGTCTAAATAGGCCCCTGATGTCTCACATTTGAGACAGAGAAAGGGAATGAGGACATAGATTCAGTACCTTTTTCTGCAGCTTTAGCTGCACTGGAAATGAATGAATAAGAAGCACTCTGAGGCGCTGAGGCAAATAAACTAAAATGTGATTGGTTGCTATGAGTTACAGCCCTCTGATGGCAATGACATGATATTATTAATGTGGAATATGGTACAATATTGTTGATGAGGAGGAGAATATGATAATATTTATAAGGGTTATATTAAATTAATAATAGTGTTGTTGTATCACTGATAATACATTAATTGTTGTGCTTTCTTTTAGATGGTGGATTAACACCCCGGTCACGTCAAAGCTGATTTTGAAATCGAGCGACTTACAGTGAAGTCGCACGATTTCAAAGTCGGGTGACTTGCCGATTGGATGTGTGATTTGCAAGACATCTGACACAGATGTCTATGCAAATCGCACCAAAAGTAGTGCATGCACTACTTTGGAAATCGGTGCAGCCCCGACCAAGTCAAAATCGCACCGATATGACTGTTCTGATAGCGGATAATAGGGTGCGACTTGGCATACGATTTTCCAGTCGCATGGCATGCAAATCGCATGCCAAGTCGCACCTGATGTGACTGGGGTGTTAAGCCCGTTGTGATTTTTGGTATGAGGTAATTGGGCAGGCACAAGATTTGTGTGACCCCCTTAGCCTCTGATCTGGAAATTATCCTTTAGCTTCTGCACTCTGTTTGTGAAACAGTGTTAAGTATGCAATGCTCAAACCAGGCTGAAATTCACTTAGTGGGTGGCTATGTCAGCCCCCTTCACCCTGACATCCTTCAATTGAACAATCAAAGAACAGTCATAAGGATTCTTCTAAATGTTCATCTTGGTTTTCACAACTGGCCGACTCAAATCACTTGCGATGGGGGAATGCATAGGGCCTAGCAATGCAGGGACCGGCTTCTTTCACCACTTTCTGGCCTGTTTCTTTAGTGATTACATGAGTTCTGTGGAAACCTTAACCTATTACATTAATCTATGAATTGTAATTACAAAACATATGTATGTTGAATTTGCAATGCCAAAACGTATGTTTCCACGGTTGACCACCTCCCAAAAAATCTAGGAACCTGGCAGTCATGCTGATTCTCTGGCTTCAATAGTTACTCACTGACCTGGAAGAAATATGTAAATCAGGTCAGAAGTCCTTATTTGCAATGGCAACCTTCATGTTTCTCTAATACCTGGTGTCCTTTTACAGTTTAAAGAAATACTAGGCAGAGATAAAAAGTTGTAAGTTGTTTGATGTCTCTAGAGATATTAAGCACCTCTCAAAAAACTAGGAACCTGGCAATCATGCTGCCCTTTTGCCTTCAATACTTAAAGCCTAGTAAACACGATGAAGATGTTCGACGGCATCAGCCGTGTGTATGGCAGCCAGTTTGGTTTGGCCGGCTTCTGTCGAAGGAGCGCTGACCGGAATGTTCTGGCAGGGGGGCCATCCCCTCTGTCAGAACACAAAAGCACAGTGGGGGGCAGGGGCGGACTGACAACTCATGTGGCCCCCAGGCAATAGGGGATCATTGGGCCCCTGTGTCCTTGCCGAAACTCAAAAAAGCCTATGAAAAAGGTACCAGGGACATCTCAATGGGCCCCCTACTGACCCCGGGCCCTCGGGTAGTGACCGAGTTTCCAAATGGTCAGTCTGCCCCTGGCGGGGGGGAGATCACTGTACTAACATCAGATAGTAAGTACTGTGGATCCTCCTGAGCTGTCAGTTTTTTTTTCGTTCAGCCCGCTGGTTTGAACAACAAAAAATAGTGTGTACGAGGCAATAAGAATATCGGACGAATGACCGTCTGTTTTTGTTTTTGCATGTTAGTCTCATAACAAAGTTGAAGAGGTTAAAGTAATGAAAATTCCCGTATGACAGAATACAACTTTGGAAGTGATGTAGCGTATTGTATTGTAATTTATGCTTTCATTTCTGAGCAAACGTGGTCTTGGTCACTTGATTTTTTTCGGACAAATCCTCTGCTGATTAACCACTTGCCTACCAGGCACTTACAGTATCTCACAGAAGTGAGTACACCCTCACATTTTTATAAATATTTTATATCTTTTCATGTGACGACACTGAAGAAATGATACTTTGCTACAATGTAAACTAGTAAGTGTACAGCTTGTATAACAGTGTAAATTTGCTGTCTCCTCAAAATAACTCAACACACAGACATTAATGTCTAAACCGCTGGCAACAAACGTGAGTACACCCCTAAGTGAAAATGTCCAAATTGGGCTCAATTAGCCATTTTCCCTCCCCAGTGTCATGTGACTCATTAGTGTTACAAGGTCTCAGGTGTGAATGGGAAGCAGGTGTGTTAAATTTGGTGTTATCACTCTCACTCTCTCATACTGATTACTGGAAATTCAACATGGCACCTCATGGCAAAGAACTCTCTGAGGATGTGAAAAAAAAAAAGAATTGTTGCTCTATATAAAGATGGCTTAGGCTATAAGAAGATTGCCAAGACCCTGAAACTGAGCTGCAGCACGGTGGCCAAGACCATACAGTGGTTTAACAGGATAGGTTCCACTCAGAACAGGCCTCACCATGGTCGACCAAAGAAGTTGAGTGCACATGCTCAGCGTCATATCCAGAGGTTCTCTTTGGGAAATAGACGTTTGAGTGCTGTCAGCATTGCTGCAGAGGTTGAAGGGGTGGGGGGGTCAGCCTGTCAGTGCTCAGACCATACGCTGCACACTGCGTCAAATTGGTTGAATTGGCTGTCTTTCCAGAAGGAAGCCTCTTCTAAAGATGATGGACAAGAAAGCCCGCAAACAGTTTGCTGAAGACAAGCAGACTAAGGACATGGATTACTGGAACCATATCCTGTGGTCTGATGACACCAAGATAAACTTATTTGGTTCAGATGGTGTCAAGCGTGTGTGGCGGCAAACAGGTGAGGAGTACAAAGACACGTGTGTCTTGTAGACAGTCAAGCATGGTGGTGGGAGTGTCATGATCTGAGGCTGCATGAGTGCTGCCAGCACTGGGGAGCTACAGTTCATTGAGGAAACCACGAATGCCAACATGCACTGTGACATACTCAAGCAGAGCATGATCCCCTCCCTTCGGAGCCTGAGCCACAGGGCAGTATTCCAACATGATAATGACCTCAAACACACCTCCAAGATGACCACTGCCTTGCTAAAGAAGCTGAGAGTAAAGGTGATGGACTGGCCAAGCATGTCTCCAGACCTAAACCCTATTGAGCATCTGTGGGGCATCCTCAAACAGAAGGTGGAGGAGCGCAAGGTCTCTAACATCCACCAGCTCCGTGATGTCATCATGGAGGAGTGGAAGAGGACTCCAGTGGCAACCTATGAAGCTCGGGTGAACTCCATGCCCAAGAGGGTTCAGGCAGTGCTGGAAAATAATGGTGACCACACAAAATATTGACACTTTGGGCCCAATTTGGACATTTTCACTTAGGGGTGTACTCACTTTTGTTGCCAGCTGATTAGACATTAATGGCTGTGTGTTGAGTTATTTTGAGGGGACTACAAATTTACACTGTTATACAAGCTGTACACTCACTACTTTACATTGTAGCAAAGTGTCATTTCTTCAGTTTTGTCACATGAAAAAATATATAAAATATTTACAAAAATGTGAGGGATGTACTCACTTCTGTGAGATACTGTATACCCCCTTCCTGCCCAGGCCAATTTTCAGTTTTCAGCGCTGTCGCACTTTGAATGACAATTGCACGGTCAACACTACCGATATGAATTTTTTTTTTATTTTATTTTCACACAAATAGAGCTTTCTTTTGGTGGTATTTAATCTCCACTGGGTGTTTTATTTTTTGCGCTATAAACAAAAAAAGAGCAAAAAAATTTGAAAAATTTTTTCATTTGTTTCTATTATAAAATTTTGCAAACAGGTAATTTTTCTCCTTCACTGATGTGCATTGATGAGGCTGCACTGATAGGCAGCACTGATGAGCTGACACTGATGCTGCAGTGATATGCAACAATGATGGGCACTGACTGGCGGTACTGCTGGACACAAGTGGGTGGCACTACTAGGCACTGATGGGCACAGGTGGGTGGCACTGCTGGGCACTGATCATCAGTGCCCTGACTATCGGTGCTGATCTGTCCTCTGACAGCGTGAGGAAAGATCAGACGATAACCGGCAACTGCATTTACCAGTGATCTGTTGTGTCATTGGACACAGCTGATCACGTGGTAAAAGGCCGCTGTGATTGGCCTTTTAACACATCACATGATCAGCTTTGTCCTTAGGACAGAGCAATCATGGAGATCCCCGGGGGCGTGCAGGAGGACGTGTTCTGGAAGGACGTCATATGACGCCCTCCCAGAACTGGACAACCACGCTGTAGCCTTCATTCGGCTATAGCGCGGTTGGCAAGCGATTGTTCATTGTCCATTCAGATAAATTTGCATAAACTGTTGCGATCGGCTTTCAAAAGCTGTGCACTAACAATCAGATCATCAGACGATCACTCGAAAAGTGGTATTTTTTGTCAGATTTTCTGTTTCTGTTCTGTATACTAGACTTTTAGTCAGGAGTCTTTATCTACAATGGCAATCTCCATGTTTCTTCAATGCCTGGTGTCCTTTTAGTCCTCTGGATGTTTTTACAGCTGCTGTTTTTGGCTTTTGACTTTTTTTCTACAGCCAGTAAACACCCCAGCATGTTATCCTATATGTCCTTGCACACAGAGTGTAATCAGCATTTTTTGGCAGGGGCGTTTTTGGCTCCAAAAAAAAACCCCCAGAACTAGTGGGTCTCTAGAGGGTTTTTTTAACTGTCTTAAACGCTCTGTGCTGAAAAACGAGGTAAAACATGGCAAACCGGCATTTTTAGATTTTTTTTGAGCAAAAAAATGTTTTTTCTTCTGGTAAAAATGCAAACATGAAAAAACGTGGCTAAACGCTAATGCAAAAATAGTTGAAAAACTCACGTTTTTAACATGACTTTACACAGTTAACATTACCAGCTTTATTAAAACGCCCAGTATGCATGGAGCCTTATTACAGTTCAGAGAAAGACTAGGCAGAGATAAGAATTTGTAAATTGTTTGGGGTCTCTAAAAAAAAATCTTGTTTGTGGTAAGGAGTAGTGAAAAACAGAAATGTATTGCAAGTAGATTCAATAAAACTGGACAATCATCTACACTCTGTTGACAGAAGGTAATTCTACTAATTGAAACTAGCCTTCAATGACCTTGTGACTGGCAGCATGACATACTATTTTAAAAGTTGAAAATGCTCAAAAGTTAAATGTCAGGCAGAGGTCAACACCAACTCCTTAAAGCGGAGCTCCACCCAAAAGGGGAAATTCCGCTTAAATACTCTGTCCCCTGCTCCCCGTTAAGGATTGGCATCTTTGGGCAGCGAGTACTGAAATACAAAAGGCACCCGCTCCCAATTCCGGTGCAGTCACCTAAGGCGATCGGAAATGGAATTTGTCCTCCCCTTCCCTCCCCATAGTCTTCTGGGACACGTGACAGGTCCCAGAAGACTATGGGACTATTCACAAAGTGCAGCGCTACTTGCGCATGCGTAGTGGGCACCCGGCTGTGAAGCCGCAAGCTGTCATAGCCGGGTGTCCACACTGAAGATGCTGGCGCCAGGGAGAGAAGATGGCTGGTAAAACCAGCCGTGGTGAGGACACCACTGGACCGAGGGACAGGTAAGTGTCTGTATTTTAAAAGTCAGCAGCTACAGCTTTTGTAGCAGCTGACTTTTTTTTTTGTTTATTCAACTGGAACTCCGCTTTAAGTAGTGAAATAGTGCTGCTTTGGCTACTTAGGTGTCCTTTTATGAAACTGAGGATCGTTGCTGATCTCCAATCATTAGTGTTTAGGAAAAAGAGATGATCAGTGGAGAACATGTTCTCCACTGATCATCTCAGCACACAGACAGCCAGTGCATGAAAGAGCGATGTCAGCCCTTCACTGGCGGTCTGTGTGAAAATTCTCCCTCCAGATTCTCCAGCCCAGAGGTGGAGAATCGGGGGAGCAGCAAATAGCAATTTATTGCTGTTTAGTAAACGATGTTTGACTGATCTCTTACTATAATCTCACGAGATTACAGTAACAGCAGCCGTTTTCTAGCGTTCAAAGTGGTTGTAGATCGCTTCTTTCCTCATTAGGAGAAGCGATCTACAGGCGTATCTCGGTTTACGAATTTAATTAGTTCTGTGGGACTTTTCGTACTGCGAAAAATTTGTAAACCGAAATATGGTTTCCCATAGGAATACACTGAAAACCAATTAATCCCTTCCGGAGGTCAAAAGTAAAACAAAAGTCTTATCTGTTCAAAACTCTTTATAAAGTGTACTTTAAAGGCATAAAGGGACATGATTAAAAACAAATTTGTAAATGCACTGAAAACCAATTAATCCATTCCGGAGGTCAGAAAAAAGTAAAAAAAAAAAAGTCTTATCTGTTCAAAACTCTTTATAAAGTGCACCTTAAAGGCATAAATACTGTACAGTGAGGGACATGATTAAAAAAAAAAATTGTAAATGCATTGAAAACCAATTAATCGTTAGTATTGCGAAGATAATTTGTAAACCGAGGCATTATTTTCAATGGATTTTCATTTGTAAACAGAAAATTACGTTAACCGAGGCGTTCGTAAACTGAGGTACAACTGTACACCGCTTCATGAACAGGCATTCAGAGAACTGTCTCCTCTGAGCAGCAGTCCTTTACCGCTACATGATAAAAGGACACTTTAGTCTCTTTAATTTTTTAAGAGTTGATCTGTATGCCACTGCAGATCTTTCAGCTTGATTCAAGGTCTCTTCCATAAATCATGATGCAGCCTGCAATTTCAATGTAATATGGCATGAACAGAACAACAAGCAAAGTAAAAGGCTGTTACTAAGAGGAAATCAATTCCACGTGAAGCACTATGTATCGCGTGCCACACAGAATAGATACAATGCAGCTGCTTAATTTTTGAAGAGAATTAGATGGTGCCACTAAATGCAAATGTAGCGCTACCCCCAAAGGAGCCACTTGGTAATTTGGGTTCTCAGTTCTGCGCCTCAACTCTAAAAACAACCTCAGCCCTTCTGACACACCTGGTTGATTGAAAGTTATTGCAAGGTCTTATAGGAACACACGTGTAGATAACTTTAACTTGGTTGTGAATTAGTACTGTCAGGAAGGGCTTGTCAGCACATAAGTTGACTCCCCTGAGCAGACTTCTGTGCATCATCACAGGCTGATCCACATCCACTTCTCATGCACGTAGGAGATGGGCAGAGACACATGCAGATGTGTACACATAGCCGTGGGTGTATCCGTGAGCATCGGCGTTCTCATGTGCACCCATGACAGACTATGGCACCAAATGAACTATTTAAACCGAGCCAGTACTCAGGTTTAGTGCTGTTTTGTCTACAGCATTCTGTGTATTCTGAGACCCTGTGATCCTGATTCCAGTTGCTGACCCGGCTCATCCTGACTACTCTCTGAACTCTGCCTGTACTGACCTTGGCTCGTCTCCTGACCTCCGCTCCTGCCTGCCCTTTTTGCTTCTGCTCCACCAAACGGCTTCTGACCCAGCTTGTACCTTGAAATTGCTCCTGCCTGCGCATCTATACCTGTCAGGCCTGTTGCCAGTACCTGCCTACCATCCCGCTGTGACTGCTCATCCAATGTCTGCTACCAGCTGATGCCTTACCTGCCTGTTCACCAGCTGCCACCCAGCCTACCTGCTTCACTGAAGACCACTGATGACTTTGCCTGCCCAGCATGGACACCTGCTCTGCTCCTAGCAAGACTTTAAGGCACTCGTGCCGCTCTGAACTCTGAACTCCTGTGCCTTCTGCTCACACTATCAGGGGCTCCGAGTCCGAGGAGTAAGAAAGGTCTTCCTCATCATGTCAGGCGCTTCTATTAAGTACATGACAAGTACCAGGAAATTGACACAAGACCATTTAGTGGTAAATAAACTCATTGTATTGGTACGGGTCAGAATAAAAAGATGGTTTGAGCATAGATGAACACACAGAAGGTAGGTTCAGACAAAGTCAGCTAGACAATATAATCACTATGCCATGGTAACTTAGAAAAGAGTTTTGTACTAATAGACTAGGATCAGCAAAGTCAGCATTGAACAGTGCATATAAGCATTAAATGCAAAGTGAATAATAATACTATAACTAGTCTACAGTGCACTCTAGGAGAATGGCTAGGATTTGGTGCAATGTCTTCTGTCACCCTGATGAAGTCACGTGTGCCGTGACATAATGCGTAGGTGACGTGGTAATGTAATATCCGG
This sequence comes from Staurois parvus, assembly GCF_062004578.1. Taxonomy (NCBI): domain Eukaryota; kingdom Metazoa; phylum Chordata; class Amphibia; order Anura; family Ranidae; genus Staurois; species Staurois parvus. The sequence goes on along the minus strand of NW_028317926.1, from coordinate 5,642,785 downwards.
CGTGGATGCCATCTTTGTACTCCAAAACAAACCCATGCAACTGTACACCCATAGCATGAGGTTAAAATGCCTGTAACCATCTGATAAAATGTGAGTGGCAATTTGGCTTATCTTTTGATGTTTCTATTTATTAAACTATATTACACTATGGAGGCTCTCTCTTCCCTGTCTTTATTATGAGTCCTGTGAGAGTTGGCTATATCATTCATACCTAAAGGTGAAATTTGATGTGATGGTATACTGCTATCAGGAAGGATCCCATTAAAAAAGGAAATCGTGCTTGGAGGATCCAGGAGTGGTCCAAAAGCTTTTTGGGCCCATTGGGTCACGGTAAGGAGGTGAGGAGGCAATTCAGATATTTTTGGATTGAACACCAGCGGCTGTAGTGCACATCCACAGCACTGTTTGCATGTTTTTTGTCCGTGGAACACGGAATTCACATGCACTAATTGTGTTGGACTTTTTTTCTGTTGAGATTTATATACAGTATATTGCTGTGCGATTTATTAATTTTTGATGTTTATATAAAAGGATTTTTTGGGATGAGTTTGTGACATATGTTTTTGGAAACACTAAGCACTGTTCACATAAATTGAAAGATTTATCCCCCAGTGCTGGGATCACCTGTTTGTTTTTCACTGATTTTTGATCAGTCACTGGTCCTGGTAAGGATCTGGGTAATTGTGAGCCCATTTGTTGTTTAAATATACCACATTGGGTATATTCTTAGTTCACTATATTTGTGTGCTTCACTGTTTTTTATTTTTAGATCCCAGATGGGATCAATACACTATTGAGTTATCACCTTTATATATTTAATAATTGTGATTTTTATTTATTTATTTAATATGAATTGATATATTTATTGATTTAATTTAATTATTTATGAGCGCTACACCAATTATTTCTTGTTTAGTATTTATCACTTTTGGTAATGGGTGTGGGTGTTAGCAGCCGTTAGATATATTTCATTTAATTTTTGCTGTACACTTCCTTAAAGCGCAGAAGGTATTTATTATTTATCCTTAAACTGGTTTAGTTTGCTCACAGTGAGTCGGCATCCTGTGTGCAATTGGGTTTTTTTGTGTAGCACATTGTAGACTGACAAGCTGCTTTATACGATCTGCACCAGTTCATTTCGTCATATGGGCAGATATCAGTTATAGGATTTTTTTTTTTCTGCCTACTGCACGACTTTATAGCTGACCCCTTCTCAACCAGGGTGCCCAGGCTCCACGCCTTTTAAAATTTTTGTGTCATCTATTGCTAAGGACGCAGCGGCTGCCAACCAGCTATTTACTGGTTAAGAACACTGGCGGCTGCCACTAAGAGTAAAAAAAAAAGGCTGGAAACCAGCTCTTAACAGCAGTTATGTCACGGTCTGGGTCAGGTTCAGAGACCAGTTGCTATAGCAGTAAAAGGCTTACCTGAAACCAGCAGGATTGGTACACCAGCGGGTCACCCTGGGAAATAGCGCAAGCTCACCTGAGGTGCGGGGTCTAAGTATTAACCGGTTTTCACCAGAGCTTCTAGTGGTGGAGATGGATTTGGCCGCATGTTAATACCAGGTCGCAGATCTCAGGATCACCCCACCAGGGAATGAGCAAGCTGGAAACCAATTGCGGATCAAACAGGTTAGGGATCAAACAGAAGCGGAGTCAGTCACAAGCCAAGGGTCGGTCACAAATGGTAGCAGATGAGGATGAGGCGGAATCGTAGTCAGTGGCAAGCCAAAGGTCAGTAGCGAAGATGTAGACGGCAGCAGGAACGATAAGCGGGATATTGGCTGGGAAGGCACAATAATCTGGCAAGGAGGATGTGCATGGACATGGCTTTTATCAGGAAGTTCATAGGAGGAGCAAGGAGTTCAAGGTTCAACAGAAAACAAGGAACAAGGCAGGATTGTCCAATAGATCAGGCAGAGTGTTATCCAGCATCCCAGGTAGCTCAGTGAGAAGAAACATTGCCTCTCACTGCAGAAGGCCCAGGTTTGATCCCAGGCTCTGACAGTACTCCCCCCTCCTCACCGGACATCCCCTGGACGTCTTAGGACCAGGCTTATGGGGAAACCTCTGGTGGAATTCTCTTGTTAATCTACGAGCATGGACATTTTCCTCAGGCTCCCAAGAATTTTCCTCTTGCCCATATCCTTCCCATTGGACAAGATATTGCAATTTTCCTCTAAACATCCTAGAGTCAAGAATCTTCTCCACCACATATTCTTCTTCACCCTGTACCTCAACAGGTGGAGGAGGTGGAAGAACTCTTCCAGAGAAAGGATTTTCATGAAATGGTTTGAAAAGTGATACATGAAAAACAGGGTGAATCTTCATACTGTCAGGAAGTTTTAAGCGAAAGGTGACTGGGTTGATCTGAGCAGAAATCTGGAAAGGTCCCACAAACTTTTGGCCCAACTTTGCAGATGGAACACGAACCTTCAGATTTTTAGTAGATAGCCAAACCTTATCGCCCACATGAAAGGTAGTAAGTGATATGCGATGACTGTCGGCAGCCTTTTTATAACATTCCTGAGCCTCCCCCAAGGTCTCGATCAACTTCACCTGAATCTCCTGAAATGTAGTTAATCTGTTGGCAACAGCACGAATTTGAGTTGCGATAGGGAGATTAGGAATAAAAACTGGATGATTATTGAGGAAGAAGGGGCTTTGGGAGGTGGAGCTATGTTTAGCATTGTTATAGGCAAACTCTGCCGTAGGTAAATAGTCCACCCAGTCATCCTGAAGATAACTGACAAAACACCAAAGGTACTGTTCCAAAGTTTGATTGGTCCTCTCTGTCTGACCATTAGACTGTGGATGAAAAGCAGAGAACAGGTTAACAGTTACCCCTAAAGCTGAACAAAAGCTTTTCCAAAATGTTGATGTAAACTGTACTCCTCTGTCAGATATCACATCAACAGGAATTCCATGTAATTTAAAAACATCTCAAACTATCAACTCCGCAGTTTGTTCAGAAGGCACCCCCTTAACAGGTATGAAATGAGCCATTTTAGTAAGGCAGTCGACGACTACCAAGATAGTAGTCATTTCTTTTGAGGAAGGTAATTCGACTACAAAGTCCATAGAAATTGACCCCCAAGGTCTTCATGGAACAGGAAGTGGCTGGAGCAACCCCAAAAGAGAACCTCGGGATGTCTTATGATGTGCGCACGTCAGACAAGAGGCCACGTAGCGTTTGATATCCTTCCTGTAACTAGGCCACCAGAAGGAATGTGACAGAAGGTCATCAGTTTTTGAAATCCCAAAGTGTCCTGCCAGCTTGGAGTCATGAAATAATTTGAGGACTTCCACCTGAGCAGACTCAGGTACATAGAGACGATGTGCTAGAGTCCTAATGCCGTTCTTGTACTCAAGGTTTATGTCCCTAGGAGGATCCCTGAGAAGTGGGTCATTCTCATACCCCTTTGAGAAGACTCAAGAATGTCTTTGCACTTGTGTTCCCTAGGAAGTTCTTTTGAGTTAGGATTGAACATTTGGAGTTGCCCTTCTGGGGAGGCTCAGACAGCATCCTTGATAAGGCATCAGCCTTACCATTCCTCGATCAAGGTCCATATGATATGATAAAATTATATCTAGAAAAGAATAACGACCAACGTGCTTGTCTAAAAGACAATCTCTTGGCCGAGCGAATGAATTCCAGATTCTTATGGTCAGTGAGAACAATTACTGGATGATTATCCCCTTCTAACAGATGCCTCCATTCAGAAAAGGCTTTCTTAATTGCCAGTAGCTCTTTATTCCCAATATTGTAATTCCTTTCGGCTGAGGACATCAAACGCGAAAAGTAGGCACAAGGATGAAGCTGCATTTTTTCATCACTTCGCTGAAACAGGATAGCTCCTACGGCAGAATTGGAAGCATCCACTTCTATTTACTATAAAGGGTAGTTCAGGATCGGGATGTACCAAAATTGGTGCAGAAGTGAAAAGAGTTTTCAGCTTTTTAAACGCAGCCTGTGCCTCAGAGGTCCACATGAAGGGTACCTCCTTCTTCGTCAGCTGTGTGATTGGAGCTATCGCTTTAGAAAAATTTCTTATAAATTTTCTGTAGAAGTTGGCAAACCCAATGAAACGCTGAATTTCCTTAACAGTTCCAGGTGCTGACCAATCTACCACTGCTTTGATCTTCTCGGGATCCATGCTCACTCCCTCTGGAGAAATGATATAGCCTAAAAACTGGATCTTGGTTTGTTCAAACTCACATTTCTCCAATTTAATGTAAAGTCTATTTTTCCTTAATCTTTCAAAGACAGTGCAAACATGTCTGCGGTGCTCCTCCCGATTATCGGAAAAGATAAGGATATCATCCAGATAGGCAATTACAAATTGGTCCGACAGATCACGAAAAACATTGTTGATAAAATGCTGAAACGTTGCAGGGCGTTGCAAAGTCCAAACGGCATCACCAAGGATTCAAAATGCCCATACCTGGTTCTGAAGGCAGTTTTCCATTCGTCTCCTTGACGAATGCGGACAAGGTTATATGACCCTCGTAAATCAAGTTTTGTAAAGATCTTGGCAGAATGAAGTCTTCCAACATTTCCAAAATCAAGGGTAATGGATAGCAGTTTTTAATAGTGATCTTATTCATGTCTCTGTAATCAATGCATGGACGCATGGTGGAGTCTTTTTCAACGAAGAACAGGGCTGCTCCTGCAGGAGAAGATGAGTGTCTAAAGAAGCCCTTCTCCAAATTCTCATCGATCCACTTTTAATTCAGGTTCCGACAGGTTGAAAAAGGCGGCCAAAAGGTATTTCTGCCCCTAGGAGCAACTCAATGGGGCAATCATATGGGCAATGGGGGGATAATTGATCTGCATTTTTCTTGTCACAGACATCTCGGAACTCATGGTAATGTGGGGGCAAATTGTCATATGACTGGATAGCCACTATATCACTTTGTGATTCCTTGATCGGTGACGAACTTGATCGGCAAGGTTTGTTGCAATATTTCTCACAGTGGGGGGGGGGGGCGTAAAATCTATAGTCCGTGCTCCCCAGTTGATGGAAGGATTGTGAGTGGAGAACCAAGGAATGCCCAGGATGATGGGAAACTTGAGTGACGTAATCAGCTGAAAGCTGATGGTGTCACAATGGTCAGCCTCAAACAACAGTACCCGGGGAACCGTTTTATAGGTAACAGGTCCTGAAGATAAGGGCGACCCATCAGCTGTCTCCATATCAATAGGGGTAAATGTATTTCTTGCTTGAATATTATTGTTGTTGGCAAACTCTATACCCATAAAAGTTCCCCCCAGCCCCGGAGTCCAGCATAGCTGAGCAGGAGATTTCACAGCCCTCAGATACAAGTTTAATGGGAATAACGAAATGAGAGAGTAGCGAGTTCACTTTATTCTCTTCAGGGATCAGTGGGGAGACAGACTGGCTTATAGAGTTTATTTGTTCAGGCGCAATCACATCAGTCACAGCAATTGTTCTTCTAACTTTGTTAGGACAATTAATTGCATAATGACCAGAGTCCCCACAATATAGACATAAATTCTCTGAACGTCTTCTCCCTTTCTCCTGAATGGAAATGGATCTCTTGATAGCATCGACCTGCATAGGCTTAGGAGTGTTCAAACCCAGAGAGACTCTTGAATCCTGCTGAACAAATGGACTAGCAGAGAGATGCATGCCCCTATTACTTCCAAACATTCCCAGTCTCTCCTTCCTCCTTTCTGTAAGTCTTTGATCGATTCGGATACACAATTGGATGAATTCCCCAAGATCATTAGGAATATCTACTCTGGCAAGCTCATCCTTTACCTATTCAGAAAGCCCTTGGCGGAAGTGGATCTTTTGAGCTGCAGGGTTCCAAGTGGTATCTGCGATCCAACTTTTGAATTCGGCTGTGTATTCAGCGACCGAGCGTCTACCCTGCCGCAAACTATGCAATTTTGCTTCAGCAGTAGCACAACGGTTGGGATCATCAAAAACCTGATTCATCGCGGTCAAAAAGGTATCAAAATCATTCAGAATACCATGGTTTTGCTCTATATAAGGGGAGGCTCAAGCTAGAGCTTCCCCCGATCAGAAGCCTAATAATAAACATTACCTTCTTTTTCTCTGAAGGAAACACAGCAGGGTACATTTGGAACTATATACGACATTGATTAAGGAAACCCCTGTAGTGGCGGCGGTCTCCATCAAACTTAGATGGTTGGGGCTGGGGCATATGTGAGCTAGTATCTCGGTTCAGCAGTTGTCTCTGCAGAGCTTGAATCTCTCCCTGTTGCTTATCCACAATGCTTTCTATGTTTGGCAACTTTTTCTTGATGGGTCACCCCAAATTCCTGCAGCCCAGCAATTTGCTGCCTAAGAGGAGTCACAATACTTGCTATAGCGACCTCCATGTTTGGGCCAGATTATTCTGTCACGGTCTGGGTCAGGTTCAGAGACCAGTTGCTATAGCAGGAAAAGGCTTACCTGAAACCAGCAGGATTGGTACACCAGAGGGTCACCCTGGGAAATAGCGCAGGCTCACCTGAGGTGCGGGGTCTAAGTATTAACCGGTTTTCACCAGAGCTGCTAGTGGTGGAGATAGGTTTGGCTGCATGTTAATACCAGGTCGCAGATCTCAGGATCACCCCACCAGGGAATGAGCAAGCTGGAAACCAATTGCGGATCAAACAGGTTAGGGATCAAACAGAAGCGGAGTCAGTCACAAGCCAAGGGTCGGTCACAAATGGTAGCAGATGAGGATGAGGCGGAATCGTAGTCAGTGGCAAGCCAAAGGTCAGTAGTGAAGATGTAGACGGCAGCAGGAACGATAAGCGGGATATTGGCTGGGAAGGCACAATAATCTGGCAAGGAGGATGTGCATGGACATGGCTTTTATCAGGAAGTTCATGGGAGGAGCAAGGAGTTCAAGGTTCAACAGAAAACAAGGAACAAGGCAGGATTGTCCAATAGATCAGGCAGAGTGTTATCCAGCATCCCAGGTAGCTCAGTGAGAAGAAACATTGCCTCTCACTGCAGAAGGCCCAGGTTTGATCCCAGGCTCTGACAGTACTCCCCCCTCCTCACCGGACATCCCCTGGACATCTTAGGACCAGGCTTATGGGGAAACCTCTGGTGGAATTCTCTTGTTAATCTACGAGCATGGACATTTTCCTCAGGCTCCCAAGAATTTTCCTCTTGCCCATATCCTTCCCATTGGACAAGATATTGCAATTTTCCTCTAAACATCCTAGAGTCAAGAATCTTCACCACATATTCTTCTTCACCCTGTACCTCAACAGGTGGAGGAGGTGGAAGAACTCTTCCAGAGAAAGGATTTTCATGAAATGGTTTGAAAAGTGATACATGAAAAACAGGGTGAATCTTCATACTGTCAGGAAGTTTTAAGCGAAAGGTGACTGGGTTGATCTGAGCAGAAATCTGGAAAGGTCCCACAAACTTTTGGCCCAACTTTGCAGATGGAACACGAACCTTCAGATTTTTAGTAGATAGCCAAACCTTATCGCCCACATGAAAGGTAGTAAGTGATATGCGATGACTGTCGGAAGCCTTTTTATAACATTCCTGAGCCTCCCCCAAGGTCTCGATCAACTTCGCCTGAATCTCCTGAAATGTAGTTAATCTGTTGGCAACAGCACGAATTTGAGTTGCGATAGGGAGATTAGGAATAAAAACTGGATGATTATTGAGGAAGAAGGGGCTTTGGGAGGTGGAGCTATGTTTAGCATTGTTATAGGCAAACTCTGCCGTAGGTAAATAGTCCACCCAGTCATCCTGAAGATAACTGACAAAACACCAAAGGTACTGTTCCAAAGTTTGATTGGTCCTCTCTGTCTGACCATTAGACTGTGGATGAAAAGCAGAGAACAGGTTAACAGTTACCCCTAAAGCTGAACAAAAGCTTTTCCAAAATGTTGATGTAAACTGTACTCCTCTGTCAGATATCACATCAACAGGAATTCCATGTAATTTAAAAACATCTCAAACTATCAACTCCGCAGTTTGTTCAGAAGGCACCCCCTTAACAGGTATGAAATGAGCCATTTTAGTAAGGCAGTCGACGACTACCAAGATAGTAGTCATTTCTTTTGAGGAAGGTAATTCGACTACAAAGTCCATAGAAATTGACCCCCAAGGTCTTCATGGAACAGGAAGTGGCTGGAGCAACCCCAAAAGAGAAGCTCGGGATGTCTTATGATGTGCGCACGTCAGACAAGAGGCCACGTAGCGTTTGATATCCTTCCTGTAACTAGGCCACCAGAAGGAATGTGACAGAAGGTCATCAGTTTTTGAAATCCCAAAGTGTCCTGCCAGCTTGGAGTCATGAACTAATTTGAGGACTTCCACCTGAGCAGACTCAGGTACATAGAGACGATGTGCTAGAGTCCTAATGCCGTTCTTGTACTCAAGGTTTATGTCCCTAGGAGGATCCCTGAGAAGTGGGTCATTCTCATACCCCTTTGAGAAGACTCAAGAATGTCTTTGCACTTGTGTTCCCTAGGAAGTTCTTTTGAGTTAGGATTGAACATTTGGAGTTGCCCTTCTGGGGAGGCTCAGACAGCATCCTTGATAAGGCATCAGCCTTACCATTCCTCGATCAAGGTCCATATGATATGATAAAATTATATCTAGAAAAGAATAACGACCAACGTGCTTGTCTAAAAGACAATCTCTTGGCCGAGCGAATGAATTCCAGATTCTTATGGTCAGTGAGAACAATTACTGGATGATTATCCCCTTCTAACAGATGCCTCCATTCAGAAAAGGCTTTCTTAATTGCCAGTAGCTCTTTATTCCCAATATTGTAATTCCTTTCGGCTGAGGACATCAAACGCGAAAAGTAGGCACAAGGATGAAGCTGCATTTTTTCATCACTTCGCTGAAACAGGATAGCTCCTACGGCAGAATTGGAAGCATCCACTTCTATTTACTATAAAGGGTAGTTCAGGATCGGGATGTACCAAAATTGGTGCAGAAGTGAAAAGAGTTTTCAGCTTTTTAAACGCAGTCTGGGCCTCAGAGGTCCACATGAAGGGTACCTCCTTCTTCGTCAGCTGTGTGATTGGAGCTATCACTTTAGAAAAATTTCTTATAAATTTTCTGTAGAAGTTGGCAAACCCAATGAAACGCTGAATTTCCTTAACAGTTCCAGGTGCTGACCAATCTACCACTGCTTTGATCTTCTCGGGATCCATGCTCACTCCCTCTGGAGAAATGATATAGCCTAAAAACTGGATCTTGGTTTGTTCAAACTCACATTTCTCCAATTTAATGTAAAGTCTATTTTTCCTTAATCTTTCAAAGACAGTGCAAACATGTCTGCGGTGCTCCTCCCGATTATCGGAAAAGATAAGGATATCATCCAGATAGGCAATTACAAATTGGTCCGACAGATCACGAAAAACATTGTTGATAAAATGCTGAAACGTTGCAGGGCGTTGCAAAGTCCAAACGGCATCACCAAGGATTCAAAATGCCCATACCTGGTTCTGAAGGCAGTTTTCCATTCGTCTCCTTGACGAATGCGGACAAGGTTATATGACCCTCGTAAATCAAGTTTTGTAAAGATCTTGGCAGAATGAAGTCTTCCAACATTTCCAAAATCAAGGGTAATGGATAGCAGTTTTTAATAGTGATCTTATTCATGTCTCTGTAATCAATGCATGGACGCATGGTGGAGTCTTTTTCAACGAAGAACAGGGCTGCTTCTGCAGGAGAAGATGAGTGTCTAAAGAAGCCCTTCTCCAAATTCTCATCGATCCACTTTTAATTCAGGTTCCGACAGGTTGAAAAAGGCGGCCAAAAGGTATTTCTGCCCCTAGGAGCAACTCAATGGGGCAATCATATGGGCAATGGGGGGATAATTGATCTGCATTTTTCTTGTCACAGACATCCCGGAACTCATGGTAATGTGGGGGCAAATTGTCATATGACTGGATAGCCACTATATCACTTTGTGATTCCTTGATCGGTGACGAACTTGATCGGCAAGGTTTGTTGCAATATTTCTCACAGTGGGGGGGGGGGCGTAAAATCTATAGTCCGTGCTCCCCAGTTGATGGAAGGATTGTGAGTGGAGAACCAAGGAATGCCCAGGATGATGGGAAACTTGAGTGACGTAATCAGCTGAAAGCTGATGGTGTCACAATGGTCAGCCTCAAACAACAGTACCCGGGGAACCGTTTTATAGGTAACAGGTCCTGAAGATAAGGGCGACCCATCAGCTGTCTCCATATCAATAGGGGTAAATGTATTTCTTGCTTGAATATTATTGTTGTTGGCAAACTCTATACCCATAAAAGTTCCCCCCAGCCCCGGAGTCCAGCATAGCTGAGCAGGAGATTTCACAGCCCTCAGATACAAGTTTAATGGGAATAACGAAATGAGAGAGTAGCGAGTTCACTTTATTCTCTTCAGGGATCAGTGGGGAGACAGACTGGCTTATAGAGTTTATTTGTTCAGGCGCAATCACATCAGTCACAGCAATTGTTCTTCTAACTTTGTTAGGACAATTAATTGCATAATGACCAGAGTCCCCACAATATAGACATAAATTCTCTGAACGTCTTCTCCCTTTCTCCTGAATGGAAATGGATCTCTTGATAGCATCGACCTGCATAGGCTTAGGAGTGTTCGAACCCAGAGAGACTCTTGAATCCTGCTGAACAAATGGACTAGCAGAGAGATGCATGCCCCTATTACCTCCAAACATTCCCAGTCTCTCCTTCCTCCTTTCTGTAAGTCTTTGATCGATTCGGATACACAATTGGATGAATTCCCCAAGATCATTAGGAATATCTACTCTGGCAAGCTCATCCTTTACCTGTTCAGAAAGCCCTTGGCGGAAGTGGATCTTTTGAGCTGCAGGGTTCCAAGTGGTATCTGCGATCCAACTTTTGAATTCGGCTGTGTATTCAGCGACCGAGCGTCTACCCTGCCGCAAACTATGCAATTTTGCTTCAGCAGTAGCACAACGGTTGGGATCATCAAAAACCTGATTCATCGCGGTCAAAAAGGTATCAAAATCATTCAGAATACCATGGTTTTGCTCTATATAAGGGGAGGCTCAAGCTAGAGCTTCCCCCGATCAGAAGCCTAATAATAAACATTACCTTCTTTTTCTCTGAAGGAAACACAGCAGGGTACATTTGGAACTATATACGACATTGATTAAGGAAACCCCTGTAGTGGCGGCGGTCTCCATCAAACTTAGATGGTTGGGGCTGGGGCATATGTGAGCTAGTATCTCGGTTCAGCAGTTGTCTCTGCAGAGCTTGAATCTCTCCCTGTTGCTTATCCACAATGCTTTCTATGTTTGGCAACTTTTTCTTGATGGGTCACCCCAAATTCCTGCAGCCCAGCAATTTGCTGCCTAAGAGGAGTCACAATACTTGCTATAGCGACCTCCATGTTTGGGCCAGATTATTCTGTCACGGTCTGGGTCAAGTTCAGAGACCAGTTGCTATAGCAGGAAAAGGCTTACCTGAAACCAGCAGGATTGGTACACCAGAGGGTCACCCTGGGAAATAGCGCAGGCTCACCTGAGGTGCGGGGTCTAAGTATTAACCGGTTTTCACCAGAGCTGCTAGTGGTGGAGATAGGTTTGGCTGCATGTTAATACCAGGTTGCAGATCTCAGGATCACCCCAACAGGGAATGAGCAAGCTGGAAACCAATTGCGGATCAAACAGGTTAGGGATCAAACAGAAGCGGAGTCAGTCACAAGCCAAGGGTCGGTCACAAATGGTAGCAGATGAGGATGAGGCAGAACTGTAGTCAGTGGCAAGCCAAAGGTCGGTAGCGAAGATGTAGACGGCAGCAGGAACGATAAGCGGGATATTGGCTGGGAAGGCACAATAATCTGGCAAGGAGGAAGTGCATGGACATTCCTTTTATCAGAAAGTTCATGGGAGGAGCAAGGAGTTCAAGGTTCAACAGAAAACCAGGCACAAGGCAGGATTGTCCAATAGATCAGGCAGAGTGTTGTCCAGCATCCCAGGTAGCTCAGTGAGAAGAAACATTGCCTCTCACTGCAGAAGGCCCAGGTTCGATCCCAGGCTATAACAGGTCAGCAACGCTTAAGAGCAGACATCTTTCTTGCTGCTGGCAAATCGCTCCCAAAAAAACTATAAAATGGAAGTGGTAACAATTACTCTGCAGGAACCTCTTCGGAGTTCACCTCATCTGCCTCAATGTCATCCTTGAACAGCATAGGAGATACAGGGTCATTCTCCTGCTAGGATTCAGGTGGTGGAGAGGAAAAAGACCTAAAAGGTCTTCTAAGGTGTTCTAAAAGGGCTGAGTTTCCAAAAGAAATCAGACCTTATTTTAGTAAAATCTGCCTTAGTCAGACAGGCCATTTGTTGCACACCCGAGAGGCAGCTAGAATGAGAGGAAGGGAGCTGTGGCAGTGTAAGATCCTGCTCCAGTGCAGAACAGCTATCACCCTGAGCGTTTTACTGGCTTTCCTCAGTGCTGCTAGTCCCTTTTTTTACCCCAGAACCTTTGCATCCAGTCTCAGCCATTGATAATGGGGTACTCATTAAATGGATGGGGAATGAGAGGGTATTGGCATGTATGGGAAGGAGTTGACTGATTTCCTGTGGTTGTGTCTCTGGAACAGCAGGCAGCCAGGAGACCAGAAGATGTGCTTTTTGAGTTCTCAGCAGCAATGGCAGAGACAAGTACAGTACATCAGTCAGAATGCATAGAACAACTATGTCACCACCTGATCAGCAACACTGTATGGGGGAAAAACCCACCAAATAGATAAATGCTATAATGTCACCTATGACCAACGTAGTAGAGATATGTACAGAGGGAGCACAATAGCATACATGAACAATCCACATGTAAATGCAGCACCCAGCACAATATAGGGAAACTTTTCAATGGCGCAGGTTCCCAAAGGGGACCAAACATCACCTGTCACAGTGGACATACCTCTGAGGGGAATGAACCACAGCCCTGCACCCTAAAGCTCACACATGTTGCACTAAGTGCCAATATGTACGTGTAATGCAGGATCCAATGCCTGAAGCAAACATTACAAGGCAGTCCCACTATTGCAGGGTACAGTTCCCAAAAGGTACATCGAGAGTAACCGATCCAGAAACAGGTAGTCTTAATCCTACAATATACGACACAGGTAAAATACATCCCCAAGCAATGAATAAGGAAGGTAAACAATGAGGCAAACAGAACTGTGACAACAGGCCTAACAACAAGGGTCAGAAGACTCAACTTCAGAGTGTAACTGCGAGAACCTTTGTGGCCAAAATCTTCATCAGCAGAAGACTGGACATCCACCTGATGAAACTTAGTAAAAGCATGAATAGAAGATCACATAGTGGCCTTACAAAACTGGGATACAAAGGCTTATAGCTGAAATGCTCAGGAAACTACCACAATCTGGTAGAACGGGTACATAAAAACAAGCAGCTCTCCTTTAGAATGCAAGCTCTTGCAATCAAATTCCTTATCCATCGATGAAGCAGGGTGTTCCTTGCAAAGTCCATCTGCTACTGTGAATGTTTACGTTATGTGCAATTAAACCATAGCAACATCTAATGTTTGTGTAGTACTATGTTCAGCAGACTGTGTTCTTCTATTGTTGTGACTTAGATGACGTTCAGAGCACATTTTATGCTCAATTCATGCAAAACTCCACGGAATCCCAAGGGGTTCACATACTTTTTCTTGCAACTGTATGTGGGTGTTTGCAATAGCGCCAACCTTTATATTGATTTATCTTTGGCAGCGCATGAGGGTTTATTTTGATTTCTAGATATTCAAGAAGCTTTTCTTGCTTTTTGCAAGGTAGGAATCGGACTCCTATATCCATTTAAAGACCTGGGTTTCAAGAGCCAAGTGCTAAAGCCAGAGGCTGAAAAGCAGGATGGAATAGAGGGCCCTGAGATAGCAGATCTGGCCTGTAGGGAAGAGAACAGGGTCGTCTGGTAAACATCGGAGTATATTTGTGTACCAGATTCTTCTGGGCCAGTTTGGTGCACTAGAAAGGTATAAATTATTCCAAACCAAGACCAGAGGATTATCAAGACACCTGAGGCTAAAGTTAGAGGATCTCTGGTTTTGGCAACAGAGGTAACTTGTTGTTTAATCTGGAGGCTAGGATGTCCACATCTAGAATACCCAATTTTTGGCATATCAGATTGAAGACATCTGGATGACTGGCCCATTCCCTTTGATCCACATGATGGTGGCTGAGATAATCAGCTTTCCATTTCTCCACTCCTGGGATATGGACCTCAGAGATTGCTGGACAGCAGTTTCTGTCCAAGAGATGATCGGATTCATTTTCTTCAATGCAGCCAGACTCCTCGTGCCCCCTTGATGGTTGATGTTGGCCACCATCATGGCATTATCTGGCTTAATCCTGAATGATTGGCCCTTCAGAATGGGGGTCCAGTGCTGCAGAGACAACTTGACTGCTGAGCTCCAAGAGGTTGATGAGCTGCTTGTCTTCTCCCATTGACCATGTTCTTTGGACTGTTAAGGATTGGAACATTCCTTCCCTATTTGAGACAACTTCTGTCCATTTGCTATAACTTACCAGTGATAGAGAAGGAAGGACTACCACACTTTTAGGGCTGGGGTGGTGATCCCCCAAGATAGGAAATTATTTTTGGCTGGATAGAAGCATGGGTAAATTAAGAGAAGAAACCTGCCTTTTCCTTGACATGTTTTGTTGGAGAGTTCTTGAATAGGCAATAGGGAAACACAGGATTACCATGTGAAGGGGCCCCAGGGGCAACAGACTGAGCACCAGAGAGCAAAGGGCTCCTGAGGAGGGTGGTTTTGGGACCTCCCACAGTGGAACTAAATCATTACTACCAGTGATTCCTTTGATATATTGGTCAAGTCCCTCACGAACCAGTAGTATTCTTTGGAAAGGCATATGTGGGAGGCACCTTTTTGGAGGCAGCTTCAACTTAGCCACAAGAATAGCCCACTTCTTTGCCAACTCTTTTTACTGGGGAGAGTTCTGCAAACATTTTGGCGGACTGAAAATCCTTTCAACAGTGACCCAATTGTCATGGACTGCACATTCTGTTAATAGAGAATTGTTTGCAGGTCTCTTAACCCAAAGGTGCATGGTAAGATGGAGGAGAGTCAGGCTGCACAATGCCAAGACTTTTACAGGTAGAGACAATGAGCTTCTCCGCAGTAGTAAGCATGTTATGTGCAGCTCCCTCTTTAATAAAGTGAGTCTGGAGAAGAGAAGCCAATATTTGACAAACGGAATGCCTGACACCTGCCTTTTTCACCAACTCATGACAAAGGACTGGACAATCTCACACAACACTGTCACTTATGTAACAATGCCACTCAGCTGCACCCTGCACAAAGATTTTCCAGCTTGCAGGACCACAATCTAGGTACCCAGCAGCCTGAGAGTGATTGTCACTAGGTTAAGTTAATTAAGCAATTAACCTTTTAAACACCACCACCTTTTTACAGAGAAGGAGCAAATGCACAATCTTAGCAATAACAACTATGCTTTTAGAATAAATGTCTGCAACACGCACTGTCACCACAGACAGGTATTTTCAGGGATTTACAGTGCATCCAGAAAGTATTCACAGTGCTTAGCTTTTGCACATTTCGTTATGTTACAGCCTTATTCCAAAATGGATTGAATTTTTTTCCTCAACATTCTACAAACAATACCCCATAATGACAACGCAAAAGAAGTTAGTTTTGAAATCTTTGCAATTAATTAAAAATAAACGGAAACAAAAACACATGTACATAAGTATTCACAGCCTTTGCTCAATACTTTGTTGAAGCACCTTTAGCACCAATTACAGCCTCAAGGTTGGCACACCTATTTTTGGGCAATTTCTCCCATTCTTCTTTGCAGTACCTCTCAAGCTCCATCAGGTTAGATGGGTACCGTCAGTGTACAGCCATTTTCAGATCTCTCCAGATATGTTCAATCGGGTTCAAGTCTGGGCCACTCCACGACATTCACAGAGTTTGCACGTAGCCACTCCTTTGTTATGTGGGCTGTTTGCTTAGGGTCGTTGTGTTGAAAGATAAACCAATCACCCCAGTCTAAGGTTCAGAGCGCTCTGTAACAGGTTTTCATCAAGGATCATTGCTGCATTCATCTTTCCTTCGATCCTGAATAGTCTTCCAGTTCCAGCTGCTGAAAAATATCCCCACAACATGATATGCTGCCACCACGCTTCACTGTAGGGATGGTATTGGCCAGGTGGTGAGCGGTGCCTGGTTTCCTCCAGCCATGACGCTAGGCATTCAGGCCAAAGAGTTCAATCTTTATTTCATCAGACCAGAGTTTTGTTTCTCATGGTCTGAAAGTCCCTCAGGTGCCTTTTGGCAAACACCAGGCGGGCTGCCATTTGCCTTTTACTGAGGAGTGGCTTCCATCTAACCACTCTACCATACAGGCCTGATTGGTGGAGTGCTACAGAGATGGGTGTTCTTCTGGAAAGTTCTCTCTCCACAGAGAAACGCTGGAGCTTTCAGGGTGCTTGGTTACCTCCCTGGCTAAGAACCTTCTCCCTCGGTTGCTTTTTCACCGGGTAGCCCACTCTAGGAAGATTCCTGGGGGGGTCCACACTTCTTCCATTTACAGATGATGGAGGCCACTGTTCTCTTTGGAACCTTCAATACTGCAGAAATGTTTCTGTACCCTTCCCCAGATCTGTGCCTTGATACAATCCTGTCTCGGAGATCTACAGACAATTCCTTGGACTTCATGGCTTGGTTTGTGCTCTGGCATGCACTGTGGGACCTTATGTAGACAGGTTTATGCCTTTCCCAATCATGTTCAATCAACTGAATTTTGCACAGGTGGACTCCAATCAAGTTGTAGAAACATCTCAAGGTGATCAGTGGGAACAGGATGCACCAGAGCTCAATTTTGAGTGTCATGGCAAAGGCTGTGAATACATATGTACATGTGGGGTTTTTTTTTTATAAATTGTAAAGATTTCAAAACTAACTTCTTTCACGTTGTCATTGTGGCATATTATTTGTAGAATGTTGAGGAAAAAAAATTAATTTAATCCATTTTGGAATAAGGCTGTAACAACAAAGTGTTGTAAAAGTTAAGCGCTGTGAATGCTTTCTAAATGCAATGTATACTACAGTAGCACTCTTCAAGCGACAGGGATTCTTTTAGTTTGCATTAACCACTTCCCGACTGGCCGCTGCATATAAACGGCCGGACGATGGCACCGAGGGTCGGGTGGCCGTTTATAACCGGCCTCCCCGCACCCTGCTTGTGCGCACTCCCTGGGAGCGCGCAGCACCACGATCCGGTGCCCGCTGTGTCCTCCGGACACAGTGAAACACCGATCGTCGGACGGGACCTCTGTACGAGGTCTCGATCATGTGATCACTGATAGGCCAATCAGTGATCACATGCAAAGTAGTAAGCAAGATGTCACTTGTGACATCATTGCTTACTACGTGTGAAATTTGTGAATGATCACAGAGGTCACATGGTACAAGGCTATTCACAAAAGCCTTGTACCACGTGACAAGCTGTGACCAATCACAGCTCACTCGGTACTTCTCAATGAGTGCAAGAATGGAGACAGAGAGAAAGAGAAATGATTGCTTTTACATCCTATATGGGTGTAAAAGCAATCAGTGTTAAAAAAAAAAAAATCTTCATCACCCCCCACAAGTAGTACAGTGTCACCATGGTGACACTGTACTGCTAGGGTGACAGTATATAAAAAAAATGTAAAATAAAATGTTTAAAAATTATAATTTTTGGTTATAAACTAATTTGGATTTTTTTTTTTTACTAAAAAGATAACAGAATAAATTTTGGCTAAGATTTATGATGAAATATTATTTATTTGCTGAGAGGTCACCATGTTTATGACCAAGTCCCAAATACAGTTTCTTATAAGTATTCATATTTCTGAATACCTACCATTTACAGTCTGCTACTGTGCAGATTCTCCAACATAAAATTTGCTTCAAAATGGATATATATATATATATATATGCTACCCAATAACTGAAGGAGGTAAATGTCTATATTCTGACTATTCTGTCATGAATTATGAAAAATGCTGAAGTTTTATCTTGGCTGATAGAAATGTGTATTTCACAAACTTCAAACTAAGGTATTTATGACCCACTGTGTTAGTTCTCTGGATTGCTCCAGCTTGCGAGGGTGACAGTTTTATTAGAGTTTCCAGGCTCAAATCGTGGGCTGGGTAATGGAGAGGTCTGTGTATTTGATCAATAGATTAATACATTCCTGGCATCAGTTAACAGTTGTATATTGTGCCAAATAGCTTCCTGGGGGGATGTAAAAGCAGACAACTGCTGCTGTTAGGCCTC
Source organism: Staurois parvus (assembly GCF_062004578.1). Classification (NCBI taxonomy): domain Eukaryota; kingdom Metazoa; phylum Chordata; class Amphibia; order Anura; family Ranidae; genus Staurois; species Staurois parvus. The sequence continues at coordinate 5,624,452 of NW_028317926.1, read as the reverse complement.
CTTGTGTTAAACTGTCATAGGTGAACTTCAAACAACATGGCTGCACACACAGCTATTCGTGTCCCTAGTACACACAAACATTACAAATCCTTCTGCAGCTTCCTCCAGTACTGTAATCCTCTTCCCTCCCTTCTGTGTATGTCCTCTAGAATTTACATATCAGGATCCAACTCAGGTTGAGAAACAGGAATAGGTGAAGAGGAATGGCCTTTTTTGGGCATTTGGACAGATGGCTGTATTAAGGCCGCAATCTGTCCAAGGAAATGTGACAGATGCAGTGAATTGGGCTTTGGTAAATTAGGCCACTTGTTGCATGCCTGACAGAGCTAGAATAGGATGCCAAGACAGGTGCAGCTGGATTTTGCTCCTGTGCAAGGGATGCATTGTCACTGAGAGTGTTGTGCAGGCCTTTGCCAGAGTGAATGTTTGCCTGTGATTTTGCTTTCACTCCCTTTCCCTGGTCTCCACCATAACTACTAGTGAAGGTACTCCCCATGGGGTGCTTACATAATAGGGTGTAAGGAGTGCACAGTAAACTAGGTGTATACCATCCTGTAATGAATCCCTTAATTTGTGGAATGTACCTGATCATGCACATGAGGCTGAGCTCTGAGTGCATGAATTTTAGTGGCAAGTTTGCACAGTAAAAGGGAATACTTTCCAAATGCAGACCCGTTTTATAAAGAACTGTCAAATATACAAGGTGGTCTCGTCATGGCAGTTTAGGACACTGGACTGTATATAAAATCCATGCTGGATTTTATATACAGAATACACCCAAAGGGGTCTCCGTGAACCAAGTTCCATAATAATAAGCCAAGGCCCTGGACCTGTATAGCACACTGTGGCTAATTCAAGGTAGGCACACCACCCATGATCCAAATACCTGAAGCATACAGGACCTCTGTAGACAGTGAGGTTGATTGAAGAATGTTTTAAAAAAATTCCCTTCTCCAAGGGAAAAAGAAAAAAAAAAAAAAAAAAAAAAAAAAAAAAAAAAGAAGGGGGGGGGGGTCCTCCTAGGACACAGGCATGCTGATAGTAGCTGGCTGGCCTAATTTTTTTTTTTTTGGCAGTCCTTGCTCAGTATAACTTAAAAGATGAATTAGTTCCGAAGTTAAATGAAGAAAAAAAAAAACAAAAAAAAAAACAAAAAAAAAAAACAACCGTACATAAAAAGACAAGATAGCACAAAGATCTTTGTAGTATATTTTAACCTTAATTTCCAATTTAGTAAAGCATTAGATAACAAATTCAATATGCATGTGTAAGCCTAAATGTATGTTATCATCCAGGTGCATTGTGGTTTCCAAAGTCAAAACATGCAGGAAACCACATCACAATATTAGGGCTCTTTCACACTTGACTGTTTTTCCAACTCTTGTGAAACGCCCTTATAGCGTTTTGACAAGTGTTGGTCCAGCGTTTGCGGAGCGTTTTTTTAATCGGGATTCTGTTGATTTCTGTCCATCCTATCCATCAGACGAGGAATCAGAAGGTGCGGAAAGGCACAGGTGATATTGTACAGATCCCACAGTGCCATCAGTGCATCCACTGTGCCCGCTAAGGATTCAACAAGCTTGCCACTACTCTCTGAAGCTCCCAGCGGAAGCAGGATGCCAGATCTACATCCGGCGTCGCTCAGTGAAGACACCTCTGGATGCAGGGACAATCCCCCGGACTGCTGAGAAAATCCATCTGTTAGTTTCAGACACCTGGAATGTGGAGATCGGACAGAGCAGGAACAAACCTCATTGTGACCACCATCCAAAGGGGAAGGAGGGGCTTCCCAGTCTGTAGGGAGGGACACAGCAGCCAGAGGTCAGGTCTGCCTGAAAAAAAAAAAAAAAAAAAAAAACATTTTGAACTGATGATCCTGCACAAAGATGAGATGTGCCTTAAGGTCCAGTACTGGGCAAACCCCATCTGTTTTGGGGACAGTGGACGGGTGGGGGGAAAAAAAAAATTCCCCAAAAGCACTCTGACTCAGGCACCAGGACAGGCATTCTTCGTAGGATGCGAACTGGCACATCCTCATACAGGGCCTGCAAGCACACGGTAAGCACCGCAGATTGAAGGACATAGCCATGAAGGCCGGACACCCCGCCTGCTAGAAATGAACTGGTGGCCTATAGCACAGTGGGGGTTTTATGTCCATAGAGGACTGCCCATAGGAGGTGCCAAGTCTTTTTTCTGCTTAGTGTCCTACCCCTGTAGGTGGGGCTATAAAACCCTTTTTGGTTATGGATAAAAAAAAAGCTATGTCCGTCAATGAAAGCGAGAAAAACCATCATGCAGATATACTACAATAAAAAGTTAAACATAGGGCAATGAGTAATACACAGTGTTGAGATTTCAATTTTCAGTTTTATTAATGTCACAGATTTTTCTTTTGTCCAGTCCATGTCTGAGACACCTTTAATGGACAGTTCAACTACCCATCACACAGCATGATAAAAACCCAGAGATTCACATGTTCTGTAACGTCGTCTCTAAAAATGGGACGAGAACTGGTTAAAAAAAAAGCCAAGTCTAAATTTGCCATATGAAGATTAAACTATTGCAGTCTAGCACACATTCCACATAAATAATTTCATCCTTTGTTTTTCTTATAAATTAGATATCTGCAATAAAGACCTATTGTTTGTTGGCAAAGATTTAGACTGTTCACAGTTCAGTGTAGGCTGTGAAATACCCTCTTGTACTCTCTAAGCACAATTCAAAAAATCTAAAATATTCAGGAAAAATATATAGGAGTTTCAGTGGATAATAAAAATGCCAGCTTTCAATGGCAAGACTTTGATACTTGGAAAATGAGGGGTGCTGTGTTTATTATGCAACATTACTACCTGCCATTTTGAACAAGGTAACAAAGAAAACACTGACCAGCTTGACTTTTCTAAAAGTTTACCTATATCCAGACCTCGCTCAGAATTTTTTTAAATAAATGCAAGCAAGGTAAAAGCCATTTCATTATGTGACACAGGTGTAATATGCCAAATCAGTATTTATTCGCCATCCACCGAACAGATACTTCATAATTCTTTTCATAGAGCAATAAACATCAGAGCGCACTAAATGAAATTCAGTATGCTCCAAACACAAGTGAATTGTTAATATTGTGGCATTCAGTGTAGCAGTTACGGCTGTTCTATAAAGCAGCCTCTTAAAAGAATGCTATATATCCAATCATCAGTCATTTGAAACATTAACAGATACACACAAAAGTTCCCAAGTGTTAAGCTGGCCATACAGTTAGTTTTTATTCAATCAGCCAGTGGGTTGAACTAAAAAAAGAAAAAAAGCTAACAGATTCTTCCATTCACACAAACAAGGTGGGTGGAGGACTCCATTCCCATGGGATATTGTATTCTGAGAGCAGCTACCACTGCAGTCAGTATACATTGATCAATGGCTGCAGCTACCGATCAAGCAAAATTTTCCAGAATGTTCCCTTCAACAGAAGTGCCTTCTGTTGAGCAGGGATGGCCAAACACTGATCAAAATTCAACAGATCCCTGCTGAGCTGGCTGAATTTTGTTTAGTATATGGCCAGTTTTAGATCCATCCAAAACAAGCCAGTGCTCTCATTTTTGCAAAACTAAATAGGAATTACTATTAAAGCAAGTCTATAAGAGGGAAATATTGAAGACCCAGCAGCACTATTTAAACAGATCCTGTCCCCATACTATCAATATCAGCAATAATCTGCTCAGAAGATTATTTGTCAAAGTACCTTGTTTTCTGCTTTTAATCTCCTTGTAAATGACAGTGAATGAGCCTGAAGACTTCTAATAGGCCTTGTTATCTCTGATGTAACATTAGCTGGCACACAAATGTTACTTTGTAGTATTACCCTATCATTTATTTACATTTCTGGTTTAAGCTGGCCATGGACTGAACAAGAAAAGCTAAGATTCTTCCACCCACACTCTTCCTCTGTGGCTATTGTATGCTAACAGCCAACACCACCGGCAGTCAAAACACCCGCACAGTGCCTGCATCTGATTGGAAGCAGGTACTGTTCGCCCGACAGTTTTCCATCTGTCTACTTCAATCTAAGGATGGCAGACAGGAGGCAGTCGACAAAGCCACCCACTAAGCAAATTTCAGCTGGTTCATCAGGAACCAGACTAATTTGCTCCGTGTATGACCAGATGAACTGAACTGCCTCATTTATCTAAAGACTGCAGAGATGTGACAGTAAGAGCTCACATACAGCAGAGCACTGAGTAATTTCAGCCGTGACACCGTCTCCACTTGGTACAATCAACTCCTGTTTTGTTTATATTTTTGTGCATTTTTTGGACTCTGCTACAACTGGCACTTTTGTTTAATACTTTATATGGGTGCGCTAGTAAGTTGTTGATCTTGCCAGATTTAAAATGTTTGCTAGGAGAAGAGGGTTGGGGCCAGAGACTGGCACTGACATGAACTGACTTTCATAATGTGGTCAGTTTCTAACCAACATTAGACAGGTCACAACGTGGAAAAAACACTTCAGAAAAAGTGGTGGATACATGGAAGTTTATATGCAACACTGCTGCAAAGTTTTCATTTAAAGAGCGAAGTTTGGTGACGGTCTTTTTAACAGACTCCCTAAGCAGCACATATTTTTAAATATGTCCCTTCTGAGCTGCCCAAAGCAATTTCTTGCAGTCTATTTCTTAGCAATGCAGAAAATGAATAATAATTTTGATCATTCTGCAAAGTAATGGAACCGGCTTGCTTGTCATTTTATGCAAACTGGGACCATCAGAAAAGTCACTGTTTACATATTAATTTCAGGCTGCACTAAAGCAACAAATAGAAGGATAAGCTGTATTTTCCATCAGCAAACTAGACCTGTTACCCGTTTAAGACTAGGTTCACATCTGTGCAGATTATTGCCACTGCGGAAATGTACTTGTTCCCACAGCCGCAACCACCTGCACAGAAATAAAATTAGGAGTTGCGTGCAGGTGCCATTAATGCGAATGGAACACCATATCACTGGAAATCGCTCCTGGACTGGGAACTGCGCTGCACTTGCAGTTCCCCTGCAGTCTGCAATTTCTGAAATGCTGCAGGGACCTTTTCCCTGCATTTCAGGAGGCACGGCAGCCCATTTAAATGAATGGGCTGCCGTGCCCATGCCAACAGCGGCTTGCACAGCCACACAGATGTGAACCTAGCCTAATATTTTCCTTTCCCCCATAAAATCTTTTGGAAATATCACTAGAAAACATAACATTTAAACTTATTTAAATGTTAAGAGAAACTTCAGTTTATTTGGCAAACAATTCAACATGGAGTCATTACAAGCGTAGCATTTTCAGCGAGGTGGTAGAACATTAGTCCTGGACCTCTGAACTTCCATTTTACTGGAATGTTAAATGGTATCTAAATGACTGTTTCTGAAGAAGTGACCTTTGTAGACTAGAGGAGCAATGGAGTGTTTATGACGAGCATTCTACCAGATAGGGGAATGTTTTTCGCTAAGCAAGTAATCTGTAGTTTAGCTATACATTGCGAAAAATGATGACATAAGACAAGCTGTTCTTAATGTAAATCTGCTGTTATGAAAACAAAAATATTCTAACATGAAATACCCAAGCCTTTCAACACTGGTGGAAGCCTACTTTCACAGAATCAAATATATAATGCCTGCACGTTTTTTTTTTTTTTAAGGGCATGTTACTTTGAAAAGGCATCCACACCAAAAGGAACAAAGTCCTGCTACAGCCACTAGAAGCTCGTCAGGCCTCAGCCAAGTGACAGAACAAAGCGCCACTAACAATTTTCAATACAGGTTTGCTAAATCAAACCACAGCTAAAACCATGGGGAGATCAAACTAAACATCTGCTGCTGACCAATTCATAAATCCATGCATAAAAATTCCAAGTATTCGCATCAGACAAACCAGGAATTTTTACATATAGTTGTGAATGTCAAACAGGGAACTTAAAGTTGCCACCCTATATAAAAATCTGACCAGATATTTTTTTCAACATGCACGATGAACCAAATACCCAACAAATCCTCCTTTTTCTCACAAGCAAGGGTGGATACCATCAGCATATGACAGTGCTTTTGGGGAGAATAGGGGAAGGGGCATTGTAGACTGCCTAGTCTGTGCTTAGCAAAAGGAAGATCGACATCATATTGCAGAATGAAGGAGTTACAAGTTTAGAGTGCTTCTCTGTTATGCCATGAGCCTTACCTGCTGGATACATTTACAAAACTGTTCAACTACCTTTTCTTTAAATGCCCGTTCTAGCCCACATTTTGTGAAAACGGTATAACAGGGGAGCACTATTTATGGCATCGCAGTTTTTTTTTTTTTTTTTCTTGCTTTCAGGCTTTTTAACCCTCTATAAAAGGTAACAAACTACAGCTTTGCACTAGACTCTATATAGACCTGTGTCAATTACCCATCTTAAGAAATAAGAAAAAGACAATAATAGGGTCTTGACCAACTCCCTTTTAAGGTCACTTAAATGATTGACACAAAGCAGACAAATGTAAAAGGTGTTGTGATGTCTTGTTTTAATAGCTGTGCCAAAACAGAGGAAAGGGGGTACAATAGCCTCTCCATTTCCTGTCCCAACACAGCTATCTGAAACATATAATCTCTGCTTTATGTAAGAGACGGCAATCCTTGTGGTGTCCGCTATGAGCATAGCAAAACTGAGGTAGTCAACCATGTGCAGGCCCAGCAAAACAGATTTTAATAACCACTGAATGCTGCTATTCCATTCTCTTCTTAGATGTGTTATGTCTGAACACCGGGAATTCTTGTTCAACAGGTAGTGTCTCACAAGACATTTGTTCCCATAACAAGGACAAGGAAGCAGGGAAGAATGCGTAGCATTGCAAGAATAATTAAATTCTGTGAAGTTTTTGAACATTGTTGGATTCAGTAATTTGCATCATCCAGTGCGTCGCGCTGAAGAAGATCAGACAGTTCAGATGATCTCGGTCCAAGAGCTGTAGTTTGTTTACCTTAGTGGGTAAATTATCAAAGATCTTATGTAAAATGTTTTTTGGGGGGGCTTTACTGTTCACCTAGAACAGCGTACTGGTTGTCTAACTGAAGGCGGAGAGCCTGGTTCTTTGCGGCTTCTTCCCTTGCACGGTTTTTATGCTTCACTATTTCAAAAGTCTTCTCCATCTCTTTATCTCTGTTTTGAAAACAAATTAAATCACGATTTTAAAATGGGTTTTGACAATAAAATACAGAAAATAGAACTACATTAAAAACTGACAATGTCTCTCCACCACAGATAACTAATAAAATTTGTCATACCTGTTGGCAAGTGTCTTCTAATTTGTGCTCTGTTGAAGTGCTTGAGCCTCCATCAGAATTTTCAGCATTTGACACTTCAGTATTTGCTAGAAAAGGTGTATAGTAGCGTGCAGAGGGTTCATCCAGAATTTGTGCTAACATGTGGTCACACCCCTTTAGCACCTGATTAGTTATATAGCCATCGGGAATCGGAGCACAGGTACTGTATATCTTATTTCTATTGCATACTACAGGTCAATGACCAGACCTACACCTTTAGCTCTCCTACCACTTGTTCCATCTACTCCATACTGGCAAAAAATATCCACTGGAGCATTTGCAGTTTGCAGAGCAGGGAGTGGACAGAGAGATTACTTTGATTAATTTGGCCAGCTTAAACATGTACTGCAATGCATGTAAACTAAAAAGCTCTGCTGTGCATTGCTATTTTACCAGACTGCAAAAAAGTAGTGTGCAGAGGGTTTATCCAGAATTTTACTACTTAACTATGTGAGACAGTAGTGAAGTCGACATCAGATGGAACCACAGTGCACAGGAGGTTAAAGAATCTGACACTTCCAGAATTGTGAAATGCTGAAGACTGACAGAGGCTATAAAACTTCAGCAGGGAGAAGATGGGAGACACTGGCCACTGGAGGGAGAAGCATGATACTACTATTACAGGGAACTGCTTCAAGGAATCCTTTTGGGAAAAAGGACATTGTTTCAAGTTCTGCAATAAAACTTTACTGTAAAGTTTTAAGATCATTGCAAAAGGTGAGATCTAGAGGATAAATTAAATATGGGTTTTCATGCCCACTTCATCAGCACACTTTCATTATTTTACACACATCTGTTTTAAAACAAACCTGTCTTGACATAAGTACATGCCTCCTCTGGGTATCTAAGTTATTTAAGTTAGACAGTCAACATTACTAGCACTTTTAGTAGGAGGGGCCAGCAATGGTAAGCTCCCAGTTTCTCTACTGACAGATTTCAATTAATGCTAATACTTCAAGTAAAACTACAAGCAGGCTGTTGATTCCAATGTGTAATGCACAAATTCATTGGATTCCCATTCACATTAGCAGCCAAGCTCCATTTCCAAAGTGAGCCAACACAGGTGCAACCACCTTATGTATTCAAACCCTCAACAAATACAGGAACCTCTTTCCAAACTCCAGCACCTCTTAGGGCTCATTCACACGTTTACACCCCCCCGGGGACGCACAGTTGTGAGGTGACTCTACCATGCAGGCAGCCCCATTGATGTCAACTGCGACGCAAGGGCTGCATGGACAGTTGCTGCCCCAATATGCCATCCCTGTGGGTGCAGGTGCACGGCCTGGAATGCACAAACACACCCACACAGATGTCCTATTGGGAACAGCTACTGTGTCCCTCCAGCCGCTGCATCCTAAATGACACCCATGCATCCCCAAACAGGTAAACACTGCCCTCACATAGGGTACACACTGATACGCCCCATGTGAATGAGGCCTTAGTATGATGACAATTTCCTTAACTGTGTGGTCCGCTAGCGTTCATGTACATGGTCAGTTCCCCAGCTGCAGACATCAACTAGTATTTTTTTTTTTTTTTTTTTTTTAATGTGCAGGCGATTATCTGCATTTGTAAAAGTGATCTGAGTAGCTGCATCTGCAGGCTCTCCGCCCTACCAGAGAACCCAGAACTGAAGCCAGCGATCTGCAGGATTACCATAGAGGAATGAAGCATCCTCGATCATCTCCATGGCATTAGAAACCAGAAGTGACGAGTAATTTGTCGCTTCCAGTTTTGGTCAAAAAATTTAACAATTTTTTTTTTCTTTTTTAAGTGCCCCCATGCTCACTTGAAAAGGCAAACGCATACGTAGGTCGCGCATGCATATGTAAACTGTGTTTGTACCACACATGAGGTATTGTTGCGAACATTCTACTGAGAGCAATAATTCTAGCTCTAGACCTCATTTGTAGTTCTAAACTGGTAACCTGTAAACATTTTTAAGCGTTGCCTACGGAGATTTTTTTAGGTATCACAGACTTTCACCATTTCATTATAAAAGCATGACTTGTTAGGTATCTATTTACTCAATGCAGCATCTTTTAGTCATCTTTTTTCCCAAAGGAAATTGCATTTGAAAAACCGCTGCGCAAATACCTTGTGGGGGTTCCAAAAAATTTTCTAGCAGAAAAAAATACTGATTTTTACTTGTAAACAAAAAGCCAGAAAAAGCTCAAAAAAGCCCTGGTTTTAAAAATGGTTAATCAAGAACAGCTGGAGTAAGTGATCCAATGAATCCAATTATTTTTACCAGAAGGAATGGAGAAAAAAAACAAAATTCCAGCTATTGCAATGTCACACCACATGAACATTTAAAATGTGCAACAGGAATTTTATACTTTGATGACTATTCAAGGAGAAATGCAAGAAGGGCTATTTAAAGTAATTGTGGCATCAAAAAGACACAAAATTATGTTAACCATTTTGAAGTACTTGCCTGCGGGACTCTATATGCTTGGCAGTGGCCTGTAGTGATGGGAACTGGGTATCACTAAAAATTTCAGGGGGGCCTTGGGGTTTCCGTGTTGTAGTTGCCACTCTGGCAGCAGGGGGTCTATATACACCACTGGGCTGTGCAGGTTCTGGAACTTCAGTTACTAGAAAAGTTGTGAAATAAAAACACAAACATTTAGTTTCATGGAGTAAAAACACATTTACAATCACTTTAACCACTTCAAGTTCGGACACTTTTACCCCCTTCCTGTCCAGGCCAATTGTTAGCTTTGAGCGCTATCACATTTTGAATGACAATTGCGCGGTCATGCAACTCTGTACCCATATGAAATTTTTAGCATTTTTTTTTGAGACAGATAAAACTTTATTTTGGTGGTATTTATTCAACACTGGGATTTATATTTTTTTGCTATATAACTGAAAAGGTCCAAAAATTTTGAAAAAAAGTGTTTTCTTATAAAATTTGCAAATAAATAACCTTTCCTCATAAATCTTGGTTAAAATGTATTCAGTTATATTTTTAGTAAAAAAAAAAAAAAAAAAAAAAAAACGCCCAAATTAGTTTATAACCAAAAATAATTTAAAAAAGATTTTTTTTTACATTTTTATTTTATTTTTTATACTATTTTTTTTACATACTGTCACCCTAGCAATATGGTGACACTACTACTTGTGGGGGGTTATGAAGATTTTTTTTTTTACACCCATAAAAGGCTGTAAAAGCAATCATTTCTCCTTCTCTCTGGCTGCATTCTTGCAGCCATTGAGAAATACTGTGTGAGCTGTGATTAGTCATAGCTTGTCACATGGTACAAGGCTGTTGTGAATAGCCTTGTACCATGTGACCTCTGTGATCATTCACAGATTTCACACAGAGTAAGCAATGATGTCAGAACTGAAATCTTGCTAACTACTCTTCACGTGATCACTGATTGGCCAATCAGTGATCACATGATCGGGACCTCGCACAGAGGTCCCGTACAACGATCGGTGTTCCACTGTGTCCAGAGAACACAGCAGGCACTGGATCGCGATGCTGCGCTCTCTCAGGAAGCGCACACAAGCAGGGGGCGGGGAGACCATTTATAAACGGCCACCTGAGCCTGCACTGCCACCGTCTGGCTGTTTATATACAACGGCCGGACAGGAAGTGGTTAAGTGAACTAAAAACAATGTAATTTATGGCTCCACGTTTTACATGGTCTCACCAAGATTTACAGTAGGCTGAGCAGGAGCAGTCTTATTCCAAGGCCCCAGTGACTTATCTGTGCCAGAGCCACCTGTCTCTTCCCAATCTGTCCCTTGTTCCTCCTTCTTTTCACTTTCATCATCTTCTTTTTCACTGCTGCAGAAAGAATAAGCACAAATTAAATTTTCATAATTCACATACTTCAAGCTCATCCCATGTTAGTTTTCAGGTAGCATGTATAGGCTTTCTGCTGACGGACAAATGAATATTAGGAATGCCTAAACTTGGATTATACTTTCACCTACAGGAGGTAGGGGCACCGGCAAATAAACATTAAAGGCAGCCCGCTTATAATCTAGTGTTTAATTGCCATGCTTCAGTTATGTAAGCAAGCAGTACAAAAGCCAATAACACAGAGAAATGGGTCCAATGTAGATTTGAAGAAAAAGATTTTATGGTAAGTAGAAGGAAAAAAAAATATTGACTTGCGCGAAAAATGTATTTCTTAAGAGTGCAGGACACAGGCATAATCTTAAACAATGGAGATGACCCTCCAGTGTATCCATAAAACCCCGCCGCTCAGTGAGACCCTTTTTTTTTCTTTTCTTTTAAGCAAGCAGTAAAGAGATAGGGAGGGACCAGTGTCCTGTAATGTACTCCAAGATGTGGACTGTACAGGTATGGCAAAATTCCTATAATTTTAAAGCGGTATTAAAACTGAAAACAACAACATATTGCAACTTGCCCATCCTTAGATGTGGTGACTGCATTTGCATTTTTTCTCCCCTTTATTTCACCTAATGATCCTTCCAGTAACACTTCCTGTCTTAGGGTATCTACATTGTGGATACAGTAGTAAAGCAGACACCCTTGCACAGCAGGGTTGTCAGACTGGGGAGAGGGTAGTGTTATTCACATCCATCTAAATCTGCTAGTCTAACACATTGAAGCTGAACACCAGCTAACATTTTAGAAGCAGACACAGCAAATGAATAAAAGCAGACTATTGTAAGTACCCGTCAGTGATTATTCATTTGTCTCAACCCTCTAACTGCTACTTTGTCTGGACAGCTTGGTCTGCTAAAGCAAGTTGAAAAATAAGACTTACTAGCAGTATCACCAGGTGAAGAAAAAAAAAAAAGTCAGCACAGAAAAACTAATGTAACCACCACATCGATAACTGGTAAGCTGCAGTTTAATATATTTTTTGTTTTTGGGTTTAATACCACTTTAATTATAAAATTACAAAACACTGGTTGATTCTTATGATGTCCCCAAGCCCGTCAATGCCCATCATTGCTACATATCAGTGCAGCATCAGTGCCTCCTCATCAATGCTGCCTATCCATGCCACCTAATCAGTGTAGCCTCATCAAACGCACATCAGTGAAGGAGAAAAATTACCAGTCTGCAAAAATTTATAATAGAAACATAGAAAAACTTAAAAAAAAAAAAAAAAGTGTTGCTTTTTTTTTGTTTATAGTGCAAAAAATAAAAACCGCAGTGGCGATTAAATACAGTGTTGAATGACTGTGCAATTGTCAAAGTGCAAAAGTACTGAAAGCTGAAAATTGGCCTGGGCAGGAAGGGGGTAAAAGTTCCCGGTTGACAAGTGGTTAAAGGGAGTAATCCTCTTGAACAAAAGCAGAGGGCTCTGCGAGGGAAAGAGCACCTGAAGGCAGCCCCAGAGGGACACAAATGGTTTCAGAGGGCGACGAGGAAGAGTAACTTTTTGCAAAGAGCACAGGGAGAGTCAAGGTGTTATCAAGAGGTTATACAAGGCCAAAGAAGACCTGCACAGTACCAAGGCAAGTAATTTGCCTCCTCTTTGACAATACCACGACAATGGCACGGTCTTCTCCCTCCTCCAGGTGCCTCTTTAGCCTGAGCTGGGCTGTGTGCATCCTTTTACAGGTAAGTCTTTCATAATGTGGCAGTATGCAGTCCATACAATTGCAGGGGACCAGATTTTTTTTTTTTTTTTTTAAACAAAACTTTACTATCACTTTAAAGAATGTATACAACATAAGTATCAATAAAACACTATAAAATTTTAAATATTCTAAAGAGAAAAAAAAATGTCATATTCCATCTGTCCCGCTACCTCTAAAGACAAAGAGCTGAGCAATCAAAGGCCGCTGAAAGCTCAGTTCTCGGTCTTTAGTGAGCCATGGACTGTCAGTCACCAGCTCTCTGCTCTGCCCCTCCAGCGCTCACTGGAGCACCAGGCTGTGTAAGAGGCAGGAGCAGTTGGCTCAGCAGCTCATTGAGAGGCTGAGCCAGCTGCCAGTCCAGGCATCTAGGGAAATCAGAGTTTAAAGTCAGGATCTCTCCAGAGCCTGGATTGGCTCAGTGACGTCAGCAAACATCAGACTGTATCCTACAATCAGCTAAATCTGGGTCACAGGAGTGCAGAACTAAGTGCACTCCTTGTGACCCACAGAAAAGGTATTAGGCAGGGCTTGACAAATTTGCTTTGAATCTAGGAGCCAGCTATAAACGTTAGCAGCCAGTTTGTTTGTTTTTTACCATTTGCTTCCTGGTTACTTTTGTCCCCTTCATGCCCAGGCCCATTTTCAGCTTCAGCGCTGTCACACTTTAAGGACAATTGCGCGGTCATGCAACACGGTACCCAAATTAAATTTTTGTTACTAAATACAAGACCAAAAAAAAAAAAAAAAAACCTTCAAATAAGTAATTTTTCTTCACTGATGTGCAGTGATGAGGCTGCACTGATGGGGCACTGCTGAGGCTGCACCGATGGGGCGGCCCAGACCCGGGTCAAAGCCCGTCCAGGGTGGGAACCAAAGCACTTGGGGCGTCCCCTACAAGGGGGTGTCCAGCTAGAAGCCATTGCTGAGCCTGTTCAGAGCTGCCGGTTCCTGCTCCAAGGTGAGGCTGAGAGTCTCCCTGGAGTGACAGTTGTCCCTGAAAGCCGCACAGGGGACACTTCCTGCCAGCTCCACTCCTCTGACCTGCCCCTCCTACTACTGTACAGGCCCGCATCTCCCCTAACCCACACTACACATTCCCAATGCTCCTTCCTACTCCCCGGACTCACACATGTGGCAGTGACACCTGCAGGCTGCCCAGCAATGTTGCTCTCCCCTATGCTACACCACTTGGGCTGAAAACAGCCCAAGCTCCAGGCCGCATTTTCTTGTCGCCACGGCAACCTGGAACCCAGGGTTTGTCGAGCCCTGGTACTATGTATTTTACTTTATCAGTGTCCACAAAAGTGAGTATCATTTACGCTTAAAATAGCTGTGAACAGTGTTATAGACACTTTCCAATACAGTTACAAGTATGCAAGTACCATATCTGTTTTTGGCACGTTTCAGAAATTATCTTTAACTTTTCCATACAAAGTATCTGTGATCAAGCAGCTCTAGTCCGATATTGGTGGAGTGAGATTGCAGGACACTGTGCAGACAAATCGTGTGCCTGTGCTCTACAGTCCGTTCAGCCTGAGGAAAGATACAGGCTGTGCTTGAGCAGGGGGCGGAGTTGTCCAAGAGGCAGCCTGTAATTGAGAGTGGGGTGTGTGCCAGAGGCATAGTTTAATTGGTCGGGAGACATGGTGGCTGAACAAACTACCCAATAAAGACATGCTCTGCATCTGTAGTGTCCTGTACCTCTAAATGGCCAGCCAAGGGTTGAAAACTGACCACACGAGCACAGACCAGCTTATGTGGTTTATGTGGTCAGCTTAAAACACTGAAAAAAGGAGACTGGCAGGATCAACCAGGTAATTCAAATGGAAGTACATGAAAATGAAAGACTATGATTTATAAACCACATACACTATATTGGCAAAAGTATTGGGACACCCCTCCAAATTATTTTTATTATTATACAGTATTTATAAAGCGCCAATGGTTCGCTCAGCGCTGTACATTACAAAAGGGGGACAGAACATGTGACAGACCAATACAATGCAAAACATGAGGGGATCGAGGGCCCTGCTCTTTCGAGCTTACAATCTAGGAGATCATTGGAATCAGGTTTTCCAATCACCTCCATGGCCACAGGTCTATGAAATGAAGCACCTAAGCATGCAGACTGCTTCTACAAATATGTGTTAAAGAATGGGTCGCTCTAAGGAGCTCAGTCAATTCTAGCGTTGTAGCGAGATAGGTTACCACCTGTGCAATAAGTCCATCCTTGAAATTTCCTTGCTACTAAATATGCCATGGTCAACGGTTAGTGGTATAATAACAAGGTTAAAGCAACTGGTAACAGCAACTCAGCCACGAAGTGGTAGGCCACGTAAAATAACAGAGGGGTCAGCGCAGGCTAAAGAGCACAGTGTTCAGAAGTCATCAACTATTTGCAAGGTCAATAGCTAAAAGACCTCCAAACTTTGTGTGGCCTTCAGATTAGCACAACAGTTTGTAGAGAGCTTCATGGAATGGGTTTCTATGCTGAGCAGCTGCATCCACGCCTTACATCACCAAGTGCAATGAAAAGCGTTGGATGCAGCGATGTAAAGCATGCCACCACTGGATTCTAGAGCAGTGGACACGTGTTCTCTGGAGTGACAAATCACACTGCTCTGTCTGGTAATCTGATGGACATGTCTGGGTTTGGCAACTGCCAGGACTGCATTGTGCCAATTGTAAAGTTTGGTAGAGGGGGGATTATGGTGTGCGGTTGTTTTTGGACCCTTAGTTGCAGTGAAGGGAAATCTTAAGGAGTCAACATACCAAGACATTTTGGACAATTTCATGCTCCTAACTTTGTGGGAACAGTATGGGGATGGCCCCTTCCTGTTCCAACATGACTGCGCACCAGTGGCCAAAGCAAGGTCCATAAAGACATGGATGAGCAAGTCTGGGGTGGAGGAACTTGACTGGTCCTGACCTCAACCCAATAGAAAAACACCTTTGGGATGAATTAGAGCGGATACTGTAAGCCAAACCTTGTCTGACATCAGTGCCTGACCTCACAAATGCGCTTCTGGAAGAATGGTCAAACATTCATGTGCGTGTAAAGGCAGAAGTCCCAATACTTTTGGCAATATAGTGTATGTGTACATATAAAATATAAATATTCAAAAACAAGAAAGCACTAATGTAGTCCTCCATCCAGAACTTACCACCGCCAAGAAATTGTATTCTGACAGAGTTGCCTGCAGCTGTGACAATACACTGCTGCAGCCACTGACTTCTGATGAGGGGGACTGCCAAACACTGATCAAAATTCACCTGGGCTGGCTGAATTTCAATCAGCGTATGGCCAGTTTAAGACTAGCATAACCCAACCTCACTACAACTCAATTGATGCTCTAAATGCCCCTATATCAGAGGAATTACTATTCACAATTAAAGATTTAAAAATAAAGCCCCAGACCCCAACGGCTATACTGCCAAGTTTTATAAGGCAATCATTGGGGATATACTCCCACACCTTCTATCCCATTATAAACACAATGTGGGATGGCGGGAGCTACATGCCTACGGGCTCACAGGCCTACAAACTTCTTGCTAAGAAAGGGAAAGAGCCTACCATGCCTAGGTCCAACAGACCAATCTCTTTACTCAATCTAGATGCTAAAATGCTTTCCAAAATCATTGCCTCCCAATTAGCACCCATGTTTTCTTCCCGGATTCATCTGGCTCTGTCAAGGGCCGGCAACCTCCAATATTCGTAAAGTGTTAGCAGTGCTTGAATATGCTAAATTCACATGCATTGGAGCATTTGGCCATCATCAGACTTGATGCAGAAAAGGCCTTTGACAATGTCAACCTCAACTGGTTCTTCCTGGTAATGGTAAAATTTGGCTTTACAGGACACATTGTAGATTTTCTGTGTAATATGTGCTCTAATCCGACGGCATGGATTATAGCTTTAGGAGGCATTTCAGGTACCATCCCCCTACATAAGGAAACAAGAAAGGGATGCCCTCTTTCTCCCCTCCTGTTTAATTTAGCTTTGGAGCCCCTTTCCAGATACCTCCTCTGTCTCTCTTCATGACATACATATAGGCTCAAGTGAATTACGTAGGGCACTAGTTGCCGATGATATGCTAATTTTGATATCACACCCCTTTTCTGACTTAGAGACTCTACAAAAATATCCTAGAGTTAATCTCTGTTCCGGTTTACGTGTCAACTATGAAAAAAGCAAAGTTCTACCCCTCACATTCTATTGCACCCAAGTGGGATGCAGCATCCCCTTTTCCCCTGGCTCACCGTCACATAGTTTATTTGGGTATCAAAATAGGGAAGGACCATCCTTCCCATCTCAACTTCTAACCACTGTTTACTAAAATCTTTTAATCAGAACAAAAGACTTGGATGACTGTCCCCCTATCACTCTTTGGAAGATGCCACCTTGTTAAAATGGTGAGTTTTCCTTGCCCGCTATACCCTTTACAAACCATCCCTCTCCTCAAACATCAAGATGTGTGTAGGCTTCATTCAGTTATCAATGCATTCCTCCGGTCTAAGAAAAGGCCACGTATTGTATTATCCAAACTAAGGATGTGCTAATCTACCGAATATTAGGCTGTATAATCTGGTTTAGTGAGATAAGGTTTGGATTGGCTCTCTTATTCCTCAACATATGCGAACTTCGTTCTGCAGTCTAATCTAGAATTTCCCTTTCACCTGTCTGGCACTATTTTGATCCAAAATATGGATAGAGCGTGGAAGGAGACTAGGAAGAAGCTAAATCTTTCCCCACACATTTCTTGTTATCTAGAAATTCATGGTAATCCAATGTTTGCACAAGACATGGAATACAAGGTGTTTAACCTTTGGCGTACAAAAGGCCTGGTGAAAGCATTTTCCTTGATCCATCAAGATACCTTGAAACCAAAATCCTTTTCTGAGATAAGCATACAGTTCAATCTTCCTCCCTCACATCTTCTCTACTACCATCAGACGCTCTTATACATTAAAGTGGTTGTAAACCTAAAAAAAACACAAATCATTCTAATCTTACAGGTTCAATAGATTTTACCTTTACTAATCATTTGAGCTTAGTTTTGTATCTTGAAGCAATCCCCTGCTCCAGAAATCCCCCCTACTCTTCTGAACAGAATAAATTCAACAAACAGAAAAATGGTGTTGCTGTGTTGTAAGCAGAGCCGACAGTCACTGGCACCTGTGTATTCCCCTGAATTCACTCAGGAGACATGGTCGCATGCATAGAGATGTCAGATAGCTGTGCATGTTCTTGAGCCGAGGCTGGAGGGTGTGTATAACTGAGGGATTGTGTGATATCACATCTCTGCCTACTGTTCTCTGTTCCCGCAGACCAGCAGTTTTTGAAGGGCTGAGACAAGCTAAGGGAGTATTTTTCTGAGGTTCACTCACAGCTGTGTATTTGTTTACAATACAATTTATTCATTTATGTCAAAGTAATTTTTTTATATTTGGGTTTACAACCACTTTAAGTCCTGCTGTCCAGATACTTTGAGGTTTCGCCTTTCTCTGACTGATCACTTGTTAACCAAACATTCATACTCTATCTCTGAAACTTATAAGTCATTGCAATCAGTTTCTGCCACCACATTCGATGCACGCTTTGTGAAATGGTTTAACCATTTCAATACCGGGCAATTTTACACCTTCCTGCGCAGGCCATTTTTCACGTTTCATCGCTCTCACACTTTGAATGACAATTGCGCAGTCATACAACATTGTACCCAAACTAAAATTTTATCATTTTCTTCACACAACTAGAGCTTTCTTTTGGTGGTATTTAATCACCGCTGGGGTTTTTATTTTTTGCTAAATTAACAAAAAAAGACCAAAAATTTTGAAAATAAAACACGTTTTTCTTTGCTTCTGTTATAAAAGTTTACAAATAAATAATTGTTCTTCATAAATTTAGGCCGAGGTGTATTCTGCTACAGGTCTTTGGTGAAAATAACCCAAATTAGGATGTATTATTTAGTTTGTAGGAAAGTTATAGAGTTCACAAACTATGGTATAGATCTGAAAATTGATCAATCCTGAAGTACTGACAGCCAATCTAATTTCTTGAGGTCCAAGAATGTCAGAACAGTACAGATATCACCAAATGACCCCTTTTTGCAGAGTAGACAGTCCGACGTACTTCATAAGAGGAATGGCGAGTTTTTTAAAGCTGTATTTTTTTTGTCATAATTTTTTGGAAAATGAAAAAATTAAAAAAATTATTTACACTATTTTTTTTTTTACATACTGTCACCAGTGCAGTACAGCGTCACCATATAACTGGCATGGCAGTGATCAGGGACACTGACTGGTGACAGCATGAAAAAAGAAAAAAAAAAATTATTATATATATATATATATATATATATATATATATATTATTTTTAATTTTTTATTAAATTTTTCTTTTATTTTTTTTTCATATTTTTTTTTGTGCTTAGCTGTGATTTGGCCACAGCTAATCACATGACATGTGCATGTGACCTGCTGTGACCATTCACAGCTAGGCACTAGTATACAATGGATGGCATGAATGAAGCCATCCATTGTATACAACTGTCATGTGACCTGCTGTGATTGGTCACAGCAGGTCACATGGTACCGGCAACGGGACTCGGTACTCAGATCTGTCATCGGCCATGTCCGAGGTACACGGGCGGTGACAGATCGCGGCGGTGACAGATCGCGCCGCTGCGCGGCTCTGTAACTGCGCGAACTGCGCATGTGCGGGAAAGCTACAGCCGGAAAGCTACAGCACTTTTGATGCCGCCAAACGGCTATAGGCCGGGCGGCTAATGGTTAAAGATCTTCTGGAAAACAACTTGGTAGACAAGATTCTGGAGGACTATCTGAAAGTACGCAAGTGTAGAACAAATCAACTATGGAGAGAACTCAGTACAAATTGATACATAGAGCGTTTATCCAATTTCTCTCTCCGGACACATTACTCACCCGGCAACGTGTCCTCAATGTGGGTCTCCCAAGCCTTCATTGTTTCACCATTTGAAGCTGTGCTCCCCAATCTCAAACTTTTGGGACCAAGTCATTACTTTCACTTATGGCATTACTGGGCAACTCCTTCCCAAGTTGCCTCTCATTACTATTCAGCTACAATGATCCTGGACACGCGCCCCAGGGAACATATTGGCTCTATTCTCCAGTGGGTGCCTTTTCCAGTGGGTGCATCTATGCCTTTTAGCAGCTTGCAAGAACATTTTGAAGATGTTAGCATCTTTTTCTGCACCTACAATAACTACAGTTAAGAAGGACCTTACACAGCTTCTTTGTCAAGAAAAACTGGACACTGAACTGCAGAACTATGTCCCTACAAACAGATTGTTTACCAGATAGCGCTCCTACATTGAACATACCTTCTCCTCTATGGAAAGTATGTCTTTAATGCAATCTTTCCAATACACCGAGTGGTATTTGACCAACTCTCTGGGCAACTTAAAGTTCAGGTATCCTTGACATTCGTGATCTGTTTTTTTTTTCTTTTCTACCCATCGGTTTCCTGGTGGTCCTTTTCCCTGCAAAATGGGGTATATATGGAGGGTCGATTGCTCCTTCCCCCCCCCCCCCCACACACTATTTCTTTCCATACATATTAATGCTAGGTCTAACACTATGGCTAACCTTTCAGTTGCATTTATATTCTGCAAATAAGGTTACTTTCTTATGTTATCTCCTTCTGTCGAGAGTCATCCAACCTACCGTTAGTTCTTCTGTCTCCATGTTACATGAGAGAATTATCACTTCATTTATACAGGAATGTTTTGTTTTCACTATACATTGTAGCAATTGTTTTACTTATATTGCATTTTAAGGCTTTCCTGAACCTTTTTTTCTATGGCATTGTCCTTTGAGAATGTTGAACAATTTTCATTCATATTTATTATGCTGTCTTTTCTTAAGCCGAGAATAAACATTAAAAAAAAAACCCTTGCATAACAACATTCTTATTTCAAGTACTATGTTACATAAAAACACTATTCACTATTTCACTTCAGGTATTAAAATCTTGCTTGGTTGGTTAAAGGTAAAAAATTGCACATCTGAAAAAGGGTATGAGAGTAGACCAAGTTAAACATTTATTTGACCGTACAAACATTCCAACACCATACCTAAATAGACTTCAGGTGACAAACATACAGGTCTATAAATAATCCAAACCAACAAGGATTCTTTTGAAGACTCCTTCCATAAATTGGATCATCATGCATGCATTTTAATGCCTAGACAGGATAAATTCAGAGTAGCTTGGAAAAAAAAATAATAATAATAAAAAAAAAATCACGATTTCTATTTACTTTTTTTACTAGGTACAGTTAAACAGAATGAGACACCAATGAGGAAATAAGGCCATAAATAGTGCTCTCAACATCTGGAAAGTTACTGGTTATAATATACATAAACACCAATATCCGTGGACCATTTCTCTTATTCTCCTAAAACCCTGTATGGTCATTCCACACCTTCCTATGCATTATATGAGTAATGTAAGGGCAAAGCTAGGTGTAAGGTAATCAAGACTGGTTAAATGACTTCCAAACTCCATGTTATGCATTAGAGCACAGGAATAGAAAGAACAAGAAGTTTCTAGCAAATTCAACATGTATATGTGGTTATGCCACGCAATACCTTATCTGCAGTGACTGAATTCTAAGTCCGCTGTAATCGACTTCTTTTTGCTCAAATTCTTTCCATTCATCGTCTTCCTAAAAAAAATAAAAATGTCATATTAGGAAAAAGGCAAGCTTGGTAATGTATCAGAATTTAAAAATCCAGTTACAAGGTACCAGAGAATACAAATTACCAAAATGAGAGTAAATGCCAGCATATTAAATTCCTCCATGCCTATGGACCTATCCACACCAGCATTTATGCTGCGTTTTAACATGCTTTGTGTTCTGGCAGCACATTTGCATGAACTGCCAAACACACATTAGACCAAAAATCATGTGTTCCCCATTTCCTCCAGAGCAGCACAACGTGCAGTTGTGTGAAACCATGCACTGCGGTGCCCTGCTACACAGGTGTGTTAGGAAGGTGCACTGGGTGTCACCAACATCAGTGCACTGGTGTAAATGGGCCCTTAGATCTGTCAACATTACCAGGGTCTCCCAGCCTCTCTTCACTAAAGTAGTATTAAAGTGATTGTAAACTTTCAGGGTTTTTTTTTTTTTTCTAAATAAATATGTTATACTTACCTGTTCCTTGCAATGGTTTTGCAGAGCAGCCCCAATCCCGCACTACTGGATTCCCCCCACCGGCACTCCTGGCTCCTCACCCTGTCGAGTGCCCCAGTAGCAAGCTGTCTGCTATGGGGCTACTCATGCATGCATGCTCCCGCACAGCCACCTAAAAACAGGTGGAACATGTAATGTTCCCAAAGGTGAACTCATCCTTTATGGCCAAGTTCTGGTCAGGTTCTGACTGTAGGAAGGTCAGAATGTAAGGCACAGAGTAATCTCTGGCACGGAGGTTCACATGACACAGAAAGGATTTCCAGGTTCGATAATAGACCTTTCTGGAAGTGGGTTTGCTCGCTTTAAAGAATGTGGGAATAACAGAGTCCCTAGAGCACTGAAGCACATCTGCACATGCACCAGAGTTACCCGACATCAGCATTAGCAAACTTTGGCCGTGCGCACACAGAGATGGCTAATAAGGAAAACTGGAAGCTGTCACTGTCTTTGCGCATGCGCAGATATGCTCACAAGCCCCGTCAGGACCTGAAAGCCTGGTCGGAGGCATTGGGCACATCTGCACCACATAACGAAGCAGACTGAAGTTCCGCTTTAAATATAGCACAAAATGTTTTTCTATATCCATTTGATATGTTCAAAAATACCCAATGGTCTTGCCAGGGAGCTTCTAAGCAGAGAACTTTCAGTGCTCTCTGTCTCAGCTGACTTAAGTCAATAAACAAACAGTTACATTGTTCTCAGCCATCACTGAGGATTAAAGAAACAAATACCTCTACTTATGATGAATAGGAAAGGGGTAGGCTTTAGTAACCCTATGTTACTGTTGTCTTGATAGAGAAAGTGAGCACCATCATCCTAAAACTGGAAGTGTTACTTGCAGGATCACAAGGTAATATAGGAAAAAAAAAAAAAAGTTGGAAAAAAAATGTAGAAAAACCAAGTACTGCTATCAAATCTAGGTAGTGGTACACTGCAATTTGTTTTACAATCCTTACATTGTCCAGGCAACAGCACCTCTGCCAGCTGGCTTCCAGGGGTGGGCTGCACCAAGCTTCTATAACTTAAATTATCATGGCTCTGGTCCCTTTGAAGAAGTCGGAGCACCGATGTAACACATAGGACAGAGCCTGTATATTGGGGTGTGCTGTAGTGACTGTGACCCCCCAAATCCATAGCAGCTGCAGCCTTTTCCATCCATCAGCTACCTGAGCTGTCAGCCAGAGGCATCTATTTGGCAATGAGCAGTGGGTACACCCCACTGTCAGTTTTTATATATACATATTACTCTGTATAGTGTCCTACTTTTTTTTTAATAAAGTGACCTAAAGGTTTTTAACCACTTGCCTACAGGGCACTTATACCCCCTTCCTGCCCAGGCCAATTTTCATCTTTCAGCGCTGTCACACTTTGAATGACAATTGCGCAGTCATGCAACACTGTACCCATATGAAATTTTTATCATTTTTTTTGAGACAGAGCTTTCTTTTGGTGGTAATCACCTCTGGGTTTTTATTTTTTTGCTAAACAAACCAAAAACTGAAAGTTTTGAAAAAAAAGTTCTCTTAGTTTGTTATAAAATTTTGTAAATAAGTGATTTTTCTTCTTCGCTGATGTGCGCTAATGAGGCTGCAGTGATGGGCACTGATAGGCGGCACTGATGGGCACTGACAGGCATCACCAATGGGCACTGAAAGGCAGCACTGACGTGCACTGATAGGTGGCACTGAAAGGCAGCTCAGATGGGCACTGATATGTGGCATTGATGTGCACTGGTAGGCACTGATGTGGCACTAGCAGGTGGCATTGATGGACACTGACAGGTGGCACTGATGGGGCTACACTAATCAGGGCACACTGATCATCAGTGCCCTGATAATCAGTGTACACGTCCCCTCTAAGGAATGCCGATTACTGGCTCTCCTCACGAGCTGTCAGGAGGAGCCAGTTACGCCGTGACGTCACACCGCCGGAGCCTCGTGGAGGTCCGGCGACCATCTTTAAGTCTGGATGGTTAGTCCTATTGCTATTGTTTACATCGGTTTTAATATCCAAGTTATTTTTATCTGTGGGAATATATACCCTTGAATAAACCATTCTTTACCTACTACACTATGGGCATTTTTTTTGTCTGGCTCCCAGGTGGAGTGATTGGTTTTCAGAAGCCCATTCAAGACCAAAGATCCATCCCAGTATCCAGAGGGGATTTCCTGTACACTCAGGCAGCAACACCCACCCAACCCTTAAGGGGACCTCTGGATGTTTGGATCAATGTAGTGTCCCGGAGCTATCTACTGTGCTGCTCGCCCCTCAGAGGGAGGATAATCCACCACCTGGTCTACAATGATCTCCTTAAGAGGACATCTGGTTATATATTTACATGTGCATTTATGTTGCGCATCTGGTGACTGCGCAATTTTACTACACCCATTTGCACAAGCACCGGATTATCATTGGAACAGGCACCTACAGAGCACTTACTGTCACCTTTGAACTTTTAATATTTATTCATTATCTATTCATTTTTGAACTTCATTAGTACTCATTATTGATTTATTTACCGAGTCACTTTTACCGAGAATTTTAGCGCTGCACTGTGATTAGTTTATGTTACTGCTACTAAATGTCTTATGCTGGCCATACACGTATTTATTTTTGGAAGGGGAATATTTGTATGAAAATTCTACATTTGATGAATAAACGAATGTTGTTCGAAAATCTCACTTACTTTAACCACTTGCCTTTTAGAGGATTTAACCCCCACTTTCTAACTGTCCCATTTTTTGGGATACGGCGCTGCGTTATTTTAACCGACAATTGAGCACTCATGCAACATTGTACATAAATTAAATTTATGTAATTTTTTTCCCCCACAAATAGAGCTTTCTTTTGGTGGTATTTGATCACCTGTGCGGTTATTTTTTGAACTATAAACAAAAAGACTGACAATTTTGAAAAAAAGAAAAAAAAAACCCATATATAATAAATATATTATATATATACATACATACACTTTTTGCTATAAAACATATCCAGTAAAAAAAAATTTTTTTAATCACATTTTGTCATAAATTTAGGCCAAAACGTATTCTGCTACATCTTTGCTCAAAAAAAAAAAAAAAACCCCAATACATGTAAACTAATTGGTTTATGTGAGTTTTAGCATCTACAAATGGCGGTATATATACTGGAATTTTTTATACTAGTAATGGCGGAGACTTATATCGGGACTGCGGCAGACATTCTGACATGGGGGGGAGGGGGCTGACTGTCACCGACATCCCCAATGTCATTAATACAGTGATCAATGCTAATAAAAACTACTGTCACTGTACTGACACTGGGCAGGAAGGGGGTAAACATCTGGAGAGATCAAAGGGTTAACTGTGTGCTGTGTTTTACTGGGGAAACATGCTGCTGTGTATTTCTCCGCTATGCAGAGAAATACACAGCGGCATGTTATTGCTGGTAGGAGAGAGACCTGTGTTTCCACACAGGTCTCTCCCGTCAGTGTTACTCGGTGATCGCCGGCGAGGAATCTCTGGCCGGGACCCGGTGATTGACATCTGTAGCCGCCAATGCTGCTGCAGGTAGGTCAAATGAAAATCACGTATATATACATGTGATTTTATGCAGCTGTGCTGCCCTGTAGCAGTACTGCTGCTATACGGCAGAGGGGAAGCGGTTACCATTCAATTTTAATATGAATGTAATTTCTGAACAAAAAAAACCCCAAAATATACTGTCCGAAAATTAATTTGATCGAGAAACGTTTTGTATTCTGCTCCTTTGAATTTTCCCATCACTGTGGTTGAAAACGAACGTTGATTGGACCCCACTAACAATTAGGAAATCAGATGAATGTTCTTAAAATGAAATTTTAGAAAGAAAAATTTGTTTGTGTGTGGCCAGCATAAAACTGGGTACACAGGGTCTGAACATTGGCTGGTTCAGAGGGAACCGGCCCCCATTCTGACCATGTGCACTGCTGTCCTTCCGACAGAAGCTAGTCTAACCACTGGATTTCATCAAACAAACATGCTGGAAAACCAAAATCTGATCAACGCTCGCAGCCAATGCGATATTCTCAGAGTGGATTAGATATTTTGTTCCCTAACCATACAGCTGGTTATTTAGATTTACCACTGCAGATAGATATTAAAGAATAAATTGCCTTTTTTTTTAAACTACATATTACTAAAATTATACACCACACTTTTTTCAAGGTTTTTAGCCAATTAATCGAAACAATAATAATCGGCCAAGTAATGGATAATGAAAATAATCGTTAGATGCAGCCCTACTGTTCTTATAAGCCTCTTGCACACACAATGCCTAAAAACGCCATGTTTTTAGGCATTTTTCTTTACGGATATAAAGCATTGCATTTACTTTTTTTTAGTGCATTTACCATTTTTTGTTTTGGGAGCCTGGAAGCATTCAGCAGATCACTGGTGACTTGCAGGACTCCTGCAGACCTGTCAGTGTTTGTGTCCTTGTATGAGCATGCAGATACACTCTGATAGGAAGAATCAATGAACTACCACAGCCCTCCACAGTGCCGTGTTAGGTTAATGAGAACTACAAGATGACAGCCGCAAATGCTGTTGGAATTTGTAGTCTTCCCATTCACAGAATACTGTTAGGAGAGGTTAACTTATCCTTTAATGGGCCTGTACACAGGCACGTAAAGTTGCGCTGCATATATCACACAAAAGACAAAAAAAAATTAAATCTGCTTTACTAGTCAGTATTTTTGTGAGCAAATATGCACATATGCCACCTCCCCTTGATTTAAAAAAGCCAGAAGAACGTTTCCCCATGTGTATGCCTACACACAAATACGTGTAAATGTGCACTAGTCCTACATAGTACAGTCTCGTGTTTTTTTCTGCCAGGAATATCCGATTTTCATAAATCAGTACCAATTTGTGCAAGCATACTTGGGGCCCAATAACACTAGCGCAGGGGTGTCAAACTGGTGGCCCTCCAGCTGTTGCCAAACTACAAGTCCCATGAGGCATTGCAAGACTGACAGTTACAAGCATGACTCCCAAAGACATGATGGGACTTGTAGTTTTGCAACAGCTGGAGGGCCGCCAGTTTCACACCCCTGTACTAGGGGGTTAGGGCGTTTGGTGTGTCAACTTTGCACTGACACCTGCTGCAGATCACAAGGGCAGTGCAACTGGAATGCAGTTGCTGGAAACGGGTACAGAACGCAGGTCTTCCGCACCACATTCTAGTGTGAACTGTCCCCTATGAGGGGTACACACTAAATTTGCTTAATTAAACCCAGTGGGATAAACGGAAAAAAAAAACACAAAAAACAAAACTTACAGATCACTGTACTAACACAAGCAATGTTAGCGTGGCAATTCCCCCACTGAGCTATTGTATTCTTACAGGGGGACTGCCCCCCGCCAGAACACACCGATCAGCATTCACAGCCATGCCCGGAAAGCAGAAACTGGGCATGAGACCAGCTTCTGTCAGACAGGGATCTGTACACATGGGCCAAAAATCAGCAAGTTTCTGCCAAACCGACCATTTTCAGCCCATGCATACCCAAGGCTTAGGGTGCAGTGTGATTTCAGACCATTCATTCGAATGGGATGAAATCTCGACATAAAAATAGTACATGCACTACTTTACAATACGCACAGCAACTGGATTGCACTGTACTTTTATACCATGTGATCCTGCGGAGGCAAACACAGTGGGGGAGATTTACTAAAGCTAGCTGCACCTGTGCAAGGTCCCCAGTCACCTTCTAACCTCAGCTTGTTCAATTAAGCTTTAGGCCCCTTTCACATGGGGTGGACCCATCAGCTGATCAGCCCGCTGAGCAAGAGGATGACAGCTCTGTGTCCGCTCGGCTTATGCAGAGAGAACACGGACACAGCCAACTGTCCGCCATGGGCTGTCGGATAGAAATGGACCACATGTCCATTTATATATGACTGTCACCCAATCCAATCAGCCAGATGGATGGAGAACGGAACTCCATCGGTCTGTTTTTAACGGACAGGATCAGAAGCAAGCAGGTCTAAACTGACACGCCCGTTTACACCCACCGCTACATAGAGAGCAGCGGAGCATCAGACCGGGTCCGCTTGAAAAACAGACAGGCAGACCCGATTGGTTCACTCATGTGAAAGGGGCCTTAACAATAAAAACTGAAAGCTGATTGGTTTCCATGCAGAAGTGCACAAGATTCTGAGTGAACCATCTTTAGTAAATAAACCTCAGTGTGTTCTGAAGACGGGTTTCCCACACCAAACTGTGGTCTGAACTGGGCCTAGGTTCACTCTATGGCAGGTGGATAAGAATGGCAGCTGTTCAGCACCCACAACCACCTGTGGCCAAAATACGCTTTTTTTAATAGACATGCAAGGCTGCTATGCATCCCACACATCCAGAAATATCATTGCGTGTGCGGGGAACCACAGGGAAATCACACAGTGCAAAAGCACCAAGTGATTCCCTGGCCACTGCACTTTAAAAATGCTGCAGGAACCTTTTTCCTGCTTGAAGCGCAAGCACATACGTCCATTCAAAAGAATAGGCTGCCGTGTCTGCACAAACGTGGCCCGCAAACCGTGTGAACTGAGCGCAAATTAGGGTGTACAGTAAAGATATGATAATATAAGAGACGTGGGTTTCCTCCGGGTACTCTGGTTTCCTCCCACACTCCAAAGACATGCTGGTAAGTTAACTGGATCCTGTCTAAATTGGCCCTAGTATGTATGTGCAGCACAGTGGCTAAATGGTTAGCACTTCTGCCTGGCAGTACTAGGGTCGCTGGCTCGAATCCCAGCCACGGCACCACCTGCCTGGAGTTTGCATGTTCTCCCTGTGCCTGAGTGGGTTTCCTCCGGGTACTCCGGTTTCTTCCCACACTCCAAAGACATGCTGGTAGGTTAATTGGCTCCTGTTTGAATTGTCCCTAGTATGCGTATGTATGAATGTTAGTTAGGGACCTTAGATTGTACACCCCTTGAGGGTTAGGGACTGAAGTGAATGTACAATATATATGTAAAGCGCTGCAGAAATTGACAGCGCTAGATAAGTAACTGAAATAAATGTATGAATGTAAGATAGGGACTGATATAAAGCACTGCATAAATTGATGGCGCTATAGATGTACCCGTAATGAAAAAAAAAAAAAAAGAGACCCCCTACTTAGTAATGATCTTGAGAAAAAGAGCCACAAAGGTCACATGACTCAGAATGAGCTTCCCTCTATTAGCTGCAGGCAATCTACACCCACCAATCAGAAGGCAGCAGTGGAAGGAGCCTGGCACATACATTCATCACACTACCAGGATGCCAGTGTTTGCTGGTTGTGACCCCAGTCTGTTTTCCTTTGGCCTTGACAGGCAGCCTGTGACACACATGTGACAATGACAAGTGGCTCCCACGTGTACTGCTGAGAACAGAGCGCCCTATGGCGTCCCTGTGCTGTCCCCGGGTTCAGGCACTTTACCTTCTCCTGCTGGGGGTCCTGAGCCTCGCTTTTGCCGAACTTTTCCTTCCTGAAGCTCTTGGCCCCTCCGCTGCTCAGGGACACTAATGAGGACTGTGACCCGTCCGGCGGCCTGGCTGCCCCCCTGCTGGCGGGCGCACTGGCCTTGTCTTTCTTCTTCTTTTTGTCTCTTTTAGCGAAGAAGTCGTCCAGGCTCCTCTCTTCGGGTTCAGCCATGGCGCCGGTAGCGGTGACACACGACAGACAGGGGTTAAAGCGTCGATGGGCGCTGCGCACGGCACACACCGGTCGCACTCACTCACTGGAGCGGCGAGGCCGGAAGCGCTGCCCACACCCGGGATTAAGCCATCATGACCGCGCTGGCGGGGGTGACCGGCTGTGACTCGGCGCTCTAAGCTTAGGCAGTGTGCGATCACGTGTATAAGAAACACCCCTCTGTGCTTTCCAGTAGTATGGACTACCTCGCGCTAGCTTCTCAGCCTAGAACGTGTCTCGCCGCTTGCGTTGCTGGTTTTTTTTTTTCACAACATAACTTTATTGACAACGGGACCTGGAAGTGCATGTGTACCAAAAAAACGCGACTTCCCTTGTGTTTATCCGTCGTGCTGTTTTAAAAAAAAGTTGCATATATTAATGTATTTTTAGAAAATTTAGAAAAAACCTCACTGGATCCTGATGTTTGGTGTCCGTCCTGTGGAGGTGTCAGTGACATCTTCCTTCACTTCATGGAGACACCAGTGACGTCTTGTGTCCGCTTAGTAGAGTCACCAATTATGTCTTTCATCTGCTTCCTGGAGGCACCAGTGATGGCTTCCATCAGGTTTCTGGAGGCACACGTTACAGCTTCCATTTGTTTCTTGGAGGCACCAGTATCGTCCTTCATCCGCCTCATGGAGTTACCAGTGGTGGCTTCTGTCTGTCCACTTCCTAAAGGCACCAATGAAATCTTCCACCTGCTTCCTGGAGGCACCAGTGACAGTTTCCATTGGCTTCCTTGAGGCACACATTGCAGCTTTGTCTGCTTTCTGGAGGCGTCAGTGAAATCTTCTGGCTGCCTCTTGAAGGCACCAATGAGAGTGTTTGCTTCTTGGAATTGGCATTTACATCTTTCATCCGCTTCCTGGAGACATTAGTGATGTCTTCCATCTACTTTCTGGAAGGCTTTCATTGACTGGCTGGAAGCACAAGTTACGTCTTCTGTCTGCTTCTTGGAGGCACAAGTGACATCTTCCATCACTTCCTGAAGGCGCCAGTGACATATGTTGTCGCATCCTAGAGGCACCAGTGACGTCTTCTGTCCATTTCTTGAAGGCACCAGCAACAGTGTCTGCCTGCTTCTTGGAGTTGTCAATGACATCTTTTGTCTGCTTTCTGAAGGCACCAGTGATGTCACTGTTCACTTGGAGGCACCAATGATGTCTTCCATCCACTTCCTGGAGTTGCCAAAAATGTCTTCTATCTGTCTACTGGAGGCATCCATGATGGCTTCCTAAAGTTACAAGTTACAGCTCCCTGGAGGCACAAGTTATGGTTTCCACCTGCTTCCTGGAGGCACCAGTGACATCTTCAATCGGCTTGTCAGAGACACAAGTTTTGGCTTCTGTCTGCATCCTGGAGATGCCAGTGACATTTTCTGTAAACTTCCTGAAGGCACCAGTGATGGTGTCTGCTTTCTGGAGGCACCAGTGACATCTTTTGTCTCTTTCCTGGAGGCACCAGTAATGTCTTCTGTTCACTTTTGTTTGTGCCAGTGACTGTGTCTGTCTGCTTTCTAAAGTTGTCAATTACATGTTTTGCCTGCTTCCTGGAGGCACTACTGATGTCATCTGTCCACTTTCTGGAGGCGCCAATGATGTCTTCCATCCACTATCTGGACATGTCAGTGTCGTCTTCCATCTGCTTCCTGGAGATATCAGTGATGACTTTAGAGAGGTACAAATTACAGCTTCAAACAGTTTCCTGGAGGTACAAGTTACAGCTTTCATCTGCTTCATGGAGGCAGCAGTGATCTTTTTAATCCATGTCATGAAGGCACCAGTGGCTTCTTCTGTCCACTTCCTGGAGGTGCCAGTGACAGCTTCCTGGAGGCACGAGTCACTGCTTCCTGAAGGTGACAGTGTCTGTCTGCTTCCCAAAGTTATAAGTGATGTCTTCCATCCACTTCCTGGTGGCACCAGTGACGTCTTCTATCCACTTTGTGCAGGCGCCAATGATTTCTTATGTTTGCTTCCCGGAGGTGCCAGTGGTGGCTTCCATCACCTTCCTGGAGGCACAGGTTAAGACTTCTGTCTTCATCGTGAAGACACCAGTGACATCTTCTGTCCACTTTCTGAAGGTGCCAGTAACAGTGTCTGCTTCCTGAAGATGCCAGTGACATCTTCTGTCTGCTTGGAGGCAAAAGTATTGGCATTCTTGAGGAACAACTAACATCTTCCATCTGCTTCCTGGAGTCGCCAGTGACATCGTATGTCTGCTTCCTACACCAGTGACATCTTCTGTCTTCTTCCTGGAGTGCATCTTCCATTTGCTTCCTGGAGGCACCAATGATGTCTTTTGCTTGCTTCTCTTTGGTGCCAGTGACGATCTCCATCTGCTTCCTCGAGGCACAAGTTACAGCTTCCGTCTACTTCCTGGAGTTGTGATTGACATCTTCCATCTGTTTCCTGGAGGAAACAGTGATTACTTCCGTCCACTTCCTAGAGGCATCACTGGCGTATTCTGTCCATGTCCTGGAGGCACCAGTGGCATCTTCCATTCACTTCCTCGAGGTGTCAGTGGAGGCTACTGCCTGCTTCTCGGAAGCACCAGCGATGTCTCTCTACTTCCTGGAGTTGTCAATACCAGCTTCTGACTGTTTCTTGAAATTGTCAGTAACGGCCTACGCCTGCTTACTGGAGGCACCAATGATGTCCTCCGTCTTCTTCCTGGAGGCACCAATGACCGTTTTCATCTGCTTCCTGGAGGTGCCATCGACAGCATCTGTGTGTTTTCTAAGGCACCAATGACATCTTCCATCTGCTTCCCAGAGTAGCAAGTGATGTCTTCCACTTGTTTCCTGGAAGTGCTAGTGACATATTTTGTCTGCTTCCTAAAAGCACCAGTGATGTGATGTCTTCCATTTATTTCCTGGAGTTGCCAGTGACATCTTCAGTCTGCTACCTTGAGGTGCCAATGACATTTTCTGTCTGCTTCTTGGAAGCGGCAATGACATCTTCTGTCTGCTTCCTGGAGGAACCTGTGACAGCTTCTGTCCTATTTCTAGCGTTGCCAGCTACAGCATTTAACTGCTTCCTGTATGCCTCCATAATAACTTACATCCACTTCCTGAAAGGTCAAATGATGGCTTTATTTGCTTACTAGAGGCGCCAGTGACATATTACATCAATTTATTAGCAGCACCAGTGATGGCTTCAGTCAACTTCCTGGAGGTGACAGCTTCTGTTTGTTTGCTTGAGGCATCTGTGGTAGCTTCTGTTCCATTGCTAGAATTGCCAGTGACAGCGTCCATCTGCTTCCTAGAGACATCCTTGATGGCTTGCATCCACTTGCTAAAGGCTCCAATGATGGCTTCTGTCTGCTTCCTGAAGGTACCAGTGATGGGCTGTGTCCACTTCCTGAAGGCACAAGTGAAGGATTTTCTCCACTTCCTGGAGGCACCACTGAATACTTCTGTCTGCTTCATGGAGGTGCCAGTGATAGCTTTTATCTGACAGATTTGAAAGGACAGTCCAACATCTAGGTACTCTGTCTCGATCATGCTGTGTCCCAGACTGCATTCTGAGATCACCCCTATTGCCATTCATTTTGCTAGCCATTTTATATGCACATTTTATTCACTCAATAAAGTTTATTATTCGGGAAAACAAGTGCCAGCTATACCGATCCTCATCATTGAGCCAGACCCTGGTGAAAAAAGAGAGGAGGAGGATGAAAAACCAATGTTCCAGGGATGTAAAAACCCCCTTTCTCAAGAACCTCCAACACATACCAGCACTTTATGCAAACTTACCTTTGAAGCGAAGCCTTGCAGCGGCATGCTGTCATTGCTGCTTGGGCTTCCATTATCACTTGGTCTTCTTTCCGGTTTGTGAGCTACGGCCATTTGAATGCCTGGGCTGCGACTACATCACTTCCACACATGTGCGTGGGAATCATGATGATGGAGGTGTCATACTATGTGGTCCTGAATGCAGAGCGTCACTGTGCATGCCCAGATGATGTAATTGGCTATTGTATTGTACCTACAGGTTAGATTGATTGTAGATACAAATATAGGAAGCACACAGAGTGCTAACACTTGAATTCTCTTGTTGCCAGGTCCGTACATTGTACAGTAGTCCGGAAACAAGCCCCACCCCCTCCATGCAAGTTCCTTCCATGTATCGCAGGCTCTGCTTGCCCATTTGTGGGCCCTGGACTGGCATAGGGGGTTCTTCTGGATAGAGGTGAGGGAGCTGAGCAGACACCACTTTCCTCCCCTTCTTGTTGCGGACCTGGAAGTGATGTCCAAAACGTCACTTCTGGGTCCCCCTTTCAGTTTCCCTTGCCAGGAAAGAATGTATTGCAATGAGATCTGCACTGCATTACATTCAGTGGAACACGGGAGAAATACAGGGTCTTTTAGACCCTGGATGTCTCTTTAAATATAGCCTGTCACCAAGAAATCATCACATAGGGGACTTTTTGGAGGTAAAAATTTGTGCATGTATTATTTTTTTTCTCAGAGGCTGCAGACCAGTGGATCCGGCTGCTACATTCTCTTACTCTGTCTCTGTGCCCATACTCCCTTATGGACTGTCAGTTTCAGAGCTGCAGGAAGGATGTACAATCTACAAGGGTGCCCTTGCAGTCCAATAAAAACTACAAGCCATCTGCCGTGGTAGCAGAGGGGACTTGTAATTCATTTATTCACAGATCTGTGTAAACAAATTAAGTGGTTGTGCAGGGAAAAGGAACCCCCTGCCTACTGTCATGGGGGGGGGGACCTTAGGGAGTTGGGGTGCTGCTGCGTAGTAAAATGTTACTAAAGGTGAACCTATCCTTTAAAGTGGTTGTAAACCCCTATATATAATCAGTGAAATGTCTAGTTTTAGGTGATACACAGAGATGAAACAAATCCTCCTACATAAGTTGTACCTGTTTATCTGTAGCCTTTTCTTCTGTAGACTGTTCTGATAGAGCAAATGACTTTCTTCTCAGCTTTAGCAGCAGGGGGCGAGATCTGACATCACACATGCTGCAGAGGATAGAGCACAGAGCTCACTGATATCTGACAGCTGATTGAAGGAAAGAGACAGACCTCCCTCTACTCAGGATTACAGGTTGATAGAAAATCACACAGAGCTCAGACTATGATTCACCTGCTGCGTGCTGGAGGCAGGCGGGCTGTCCCCTGGGAGGCTATTGCATGGGGGGGAAACTGTCAGAAGTGATTCATGTGGATAGCAGGGAGAGGAGAGATCAAAGAGAAATCACATTCAGTGCTTGGGATTCAGGCCAGTACACACTACTGTTCATTTTTCATGTCTGAGCTTTGCAATCACTTTTAGACCAACTGTAAGTTGGCAAACAGAAACAGGCAGATGCCTGTCTCTGTACCCTGTGTAGCAGAGTAGCATGTGTGCCCTCACTACCTCCTCCACATCTGTCAGTGGTTTCTAAGGACAGCAGTTAGACTCCTCACCAGTGATCCAGTGATCCTGACAGTGGGTGAAGCCTGATGGGGAAACTGAGGGACTAGTTCCTCATCAGATGTGCTCTCTCCTTAATTGACAGCAGGCAGTGGACAGATTCTATAGCTAATAGCTGGTTGACTATTGAATATGCACTCTGCTCAATGACCGCTGTCAATCACAGGTGGAGTGGACTTGATGAGGAACCTGTATCCCTGAATTCCCAGGATAACCAAAATAAAGCAAAAGAAGCTTAAAAAAGAATACAAATGTAGCCACCACACCAAGGACTAGTAAGCTGCGGTATATCCTAATGGTGGGCATACCACACACTTTTTTTTCTGGCAGAGATTTCTGCTCTTTTTTTCATTCAGTCCACAGGCTGATTACAAAAAAAAAAAGAACATAGCATATATACCCAACAAGGATCAGCGATGTACTGGTACATCACTGGACTTTGGTTATACCAGGATGATGCCTACAGCTGTGGGCATCATCCTGGTATATTTTTTTCAGGCGGCGATCTGCTTTCATGTAAAAGCAATCCTAACGGCTAATTAGCTGCAGGGTTGCTTTTACAAGCAGTGGAAGATGATGCCCCCCATCCCCTGCTGCCTTCCACGACCTTCTCGGGCAGTCCCGTGCCATCAGGGGAACCTGAGAATGCAGCCATTGTTTCTGCCAGCTGACCATAGAGCTGATTGGAGACCAGAATGGTGCCAATCACCTCTATAGTCTAAAAAATTGGGAGCTATGAGCATTTCATCACTTCAGTTTTGCAGGATTTAAACAGTGCCATTTGTAAATTGGGAAAGCATCTGATCACACCAATCTTGGTTTGATTAGATAGCGTAAGGGCAGAGGAGATATCTAGAGCCTGATAGACCCCAGATTTCTCAAAAAAGAATATATGACAATGCCCATTGAAGTTATAGGGGGTATTTGCATTCCCTGTGATAGCATTAAAAGTGATCAAAAAAAAAAATATGAAAGGGACAGTGTAATAATAATTGAAAAAATCTAAATAAAAAAAAAAACTTTGCCCCCCACGCGCACACACCTGTGTGCACGAGCGTTGACCCTGTGTCGTTATGGAAACAGCGGTTGCACCATGCATGTGAGGTATCGCCGTGAATGTCAGATCAAGGGAACTAATTCTAACACTAGACCTCCTCTGTAAATCTAAAATGGTAGCTTGTAAAGGCTTTTAAAGCGTTGCCTATGGATATTGAAAATGTATGCAGTTTGTCGCCATTGCACGGGGTATGCACAGTTTTAAATCATGTCATGTTTGGTATCTATTTACTCGGTATACCATCATCTTTTATATTTTACCTAATAAATGGCCAGTATATTGTGTTTTTGTGCATTAAAAGTAAAAAAAAGTGTATTTGTTTTAAAAAATCTGCTTTTGAAAAATCGTTGTGCGAGTACTATGTGCCATAAAAAATTGTAGTACCCACCATTTTATTCACTACGGTGTCTGCTTTAAAAAATATATAATGTTTGGGGGTTTAAATTAATTTCCTAGCAAAAAATACAGATTTTTTTTCATGTGAACAAAAAGTGTCAGAAAAGGCTTGATCTTCAGGTAGTTAGAAGAGTGAATGATGTGTGGCATAAACTTTTAATGATGGGCATAAAATGCCCCCACCCCCCAAAATGACCTCATTTTGGAAAGTAGACACACCAAACTATTTGCTGAGAGTCATATTGAATTAATAGAATAATTTTTTTTTACCACAAGTTTTTGGAAAATTACAAAAAAAAGTTTTTGGTTTTTTTTTACACCAAATTTGTCACTTAAATGATTTACTGCTCACACATGCCATGGATATGTGTAGAATTACTCCCCAAAATACATTCTGCTACTTCTCCCGAGTATGGGGGTACCACATTTGAGAGACGTTTTGGCAGTCTAGCCAAGTACAGGACCCCAAAATCCAATAAGCACCTTCAGGCTTTTAAAGGGCTTTATTTCCTCATTACACTTCCTGGCTACCTATCACAGCTTTGGAGGCCCTGAAATGCCAGGATAGCACCAAACCCCCCCCCCAAATGACCACTTTTTGGAAAGTAGACACCCCAAGGAATTTGATAAGAAGCATGGTGAGTATTTTGCAGATCTCTTTTGTTGCCACAAGTTTTTAGAAAATTAGGAAAAAAAACAAAAACAGTTTTTCTTTTTTTTTTTATATATTTCAAAACCTTGTAAGAAAAAATTAGATCTGCAAAATACTCACCATACCTCTTTTTAAATTCCTTGGGGTGTCTACTTTCCAAAAAGGGGTCATTGGGGGGGGGGGGGTTAGTGCTATCCTGACATTTCAGGGCCTCCGAAACTGTGATAGGTACTGAGGAAGTGAAATGAAGAAGACGCACCTTCAGGCTTTCAAAGTAGTAAATCTTCCATGGACTCTATGCCTCTCAGCAGATAGCTTGGGGTGTCTACTTTCTGAAAAGGGGTCATTTGGGGGTGTTTGTACTATCCTGGTATTTTAGCACCTCAAGAAATGTGATAAGCAGTCAGAAAGTAAAAGCTGTGTAAATTCCATTATCTATACCATAGTTTGTAGATGCTTTAACTTTCACACAAAGCAATCAATATACACTTATTGGGATTTTTTTAACCAAAAACATGTAGCAGAGTACATTTTGGCATAAATTTATGACGAAATTTTTGTTTTTTTGGATATTTTTTATGACCGAAATTAGAAAATATCGATTTTGTTCAAAATTTTCAGTCTTTTTTTTGTTGATAGAGCGAAAAATAAAAAGCACACAAGTGATCAAATACCACCGAAAGAAAGCTCTATTTATGTGAAAAAAAGGACGTAAATTTAGTTTGGGTACAGCATTGCATGATGTGCAATTATCAGTTGAATTAGTGCAGTGCTGAGTCGCAAAAAGAGGCCTGGTCATTAAGGGGGGTAAATCCTCTGGAGGGCAAGTGGTTAAAAGACACATCTAAAACTCCCTTGGTGTGTGTGGCAGGTAAGAACACCATGTATGTGTGTATTTTTTGTTTTCATCTTGCTGTAATCCACGATCTCCGGAGAGTACAGCTGTCACCACCTGTGGTAGTGAGCCCTTGTAGATACTTAACTCTGGGTTCCCCAGGCCACGGAGTCTAAGCCCCAGCCTGCTTCTTCACCAGAGCCCCTAATGGTGGGGATAGACTTGCAGCAAGCTGGGACCAGGTCGCGGCCCCCAGGTAAGCCCAGCTGGGCTCGGGGGAGCAGAGTACAATGGGAAGAGACAAACGGAAATCCAATAGACTAGCCGAGGTCAGGACAGGCAGAAAACAAGCACAGTTTGAGAACGAAACCAGGGTCGGTACACAAGTATTCAATACAGGCAATAGCAACACACAGGAGCTCCAACAACTAGGAAGTTGCTTAGGCAAAGTGGCCTAGTCTGAGCATGTATTATATAGGCAGGCAAACAAGTAGGCGGGTCAGGAAGTGATGGAGGGGAAGGAAATAAAATCCAGAGAACAGTAGATGACGCCCATAGGTGAGCACAGACAAACACATGTGAAAGGGATCAGGAACAGCACTGCAGCAAGGAGGTAAGAACACAAACAAGAAACTTGCAGGCTAACTTGTGACAACAGCAGTCTCCTCCCCTCAACCCTCCCCTCTTCTTCCCCTCTGATTGGCTTCCTGATCTGACAGCTCATATATATCCTGCGGTCACAGGGGCAGGCTTGCTTGACAGGAGGTGGAGCTTCTGAAAAGGTTAGGTGTTCTTACCTGTCACACATGCCGAGGGAGCTTTAGATGTAAGTGTCTTTTAAATAAAGTATTACTGTTTTTATCCACGCTGACCTGGCACCCTGATTGTTCCTCTGGAGCAATCATGACTTTACAGTCAGGATCCACCCAGACACCTGGACTGGCAGCTTGCTCAGCCTCTCAGCAAGCCCCTGAGAGCCTGAGCCAGCTGCCCCCGCTCCCTCCACAGCTCGATGCTCCAGTGAGCGTTGGAGGGCAGAGCAGAGAGTCTTTGATTTATTTATTTATTTAAGAATCCCATACTTCTCTTTTAACCACTTGACCTCCAAAAGGTTTTACACCCTTCATGACCAGGATATGTTTTGCTATTCAGCACTGTTCTACTTCAACTGGCAATTGCTTGGTCATGCTATACCCAAATTAAATTTATATATTTTTTTTTTCACACAGAGCTTTCTTATAGTTTTATTTGATCACCACTGGGTTTTTTAAATTTTTTTATTATATAAACCATAAAAGACCGAACATTTTGAAAAAAAACCCGGTATTTTCTACTTTCTGGTATAAAACGTATCCAATGAAAAAATAAAATTCCTCATAAATGTAGGCTAAAATGTATGCTAAATGCTACCAAATGCTACATGGCTTTGGTAAAAAATCCCAATAAGTGTATATTAATTGGTTTGTGTGAAAGTTATAGCGTCTACAAACTATGATATACAGTTGTGTTGAAAATAATAGCAGTCAGACATCACTAACCTGATCAATCACTGTTTTTTACTAGCAAGTGTAGTAGAGTAATAGAAATCCAACAGGCCCAACAGTCATGACATGCATGCTGCTGATTCTGTGTAATTGAATCACTAATTGAAAGGGGCATGTTCAAAATAATAGCAGTGTGGAGTTCTATTAGTGAGGTTATTCATTCTTTGAAAAACAGGTGGCAATTATTGCCCTTATTTAAGGAAGGAAGGCAGCAAATGTTGTACATGCTGGTTACAGTGCATTTCTCTCTGAAATTCTGAGGAAAATGGGTTGTTCCAGACATTGTTCAGAAGAACAGCGTACCTTGATTAAAAAGTTGATTGGAGAAGGGAAAACATATAAAGAAGTGCAGAAAATGAAAGGCTGCTCAGCTAAAATGATCGAAAATGCTTTAAAATGGCAACCAAAACCTGAAAGACATGGAAGAAAGCGAAAAACTACCATTCAAATGGATAGCAGAATAGCCAAAATGGCATGGCAAGGACTCAGCCAACAATCAGCTCCAGGAAGATCAAAGAAGGTCTAAAGTTACCTGTGAGTACTGTTACAATTAGAAGACGCCTATGTGAAGCCAAGCTATTTGCAAGAAGCCCCCACAAAGTCCCACTGTTGAAAAAAAGACGTGTGCTGAAGAGGTTACAATTTGCCAAAGAGCACATTGACTGGCCTAAAGAGAAATGGCGCAACATTTTGTGGACTGATGAAAGTAAGATTGTTCTTTTTGGGTCTAGTGGCCGGAGACAGTTTGTTAGACGACCCCCAAACACTGAATTCAAGCCACAGTACACTATGAAGACAGTGAAGCATGGTTGCGCAAGCATCATGATATGGGGATGTTTCTCATACTACGGTGTTGGGCCTATTTATCGCATACCAGGGATCATGGATCAGTTTGAATACATCAGAATACTTGAAGAGGTCATGCTGCCTTATGCTGAAGAGGAAATGCCCTTGAAATGGGTGTTCCAACAAGACAACGACCCCAAATACACCAGTAAACGTGCAACATCTTGGTTCCAGACCAACAAGATTGACGTTATGGAGTGGCCAGCCCAATCCCAGGATCTTAATCCAATAGAAAATTTGTGGGTGACATCAAAAATGCAGTTTCTGAGGCAAAACCAAGAAATAGAGAAGAACTGTGGAATGTAGTTCAATCATCCTGGGCTGGAATACCTGTTCACAGGTGCCAGAAGTTGGTTGACTCCATGCAACACAGATGTACAGCAGTCCTCAGAAACAGTGCTTATACAACTAAATATTAATTAGGTGATTCAAAGGAAAGCAAAATTTTCAAACATTTTTCAGTTTATATAGTGAATGTTTGAGTTTGTAAAGAAGAATACAAACACTGCTATTTTTTTGAACAGTCTAATATTCACTTTTCTTCAATTTTTGTAGAGGAACAACACAAATTTGATCTATTTTTCTTTATGTTTTGATTTGGAATAGAATGTGTAGTGTTCCCAATGCATTTGTGTGTATGGAAATAAAAGCTATTAGAAGGATTTTGAGCTTTATTCAATTTTTTCAACACACTGCTATTATTTTGAACACAACTGTATATATACTGGAATTAACACAACTATAGATGCTATACTGGTAATGATGGTGATCAGCAACTTATAATGGGACTGTGATAGTGTGGAGAGAAATCTGGCACTAACAGACATTGGCTGGGAGGGACACTAACTGACTGACACTGACGTCGCCACTAATACAGTGAACCGATTTACTGTAATTGAAAGTAAACACAACCCTTCAGCGCTAGGTAAAAAATATCCCAAAATGAAAGTGTGAGACTCACTAATAATCAGCAGATATATATATATATATATATATAAATCTATACACTCTTAACTAATGTGTTATGTGTAAATGCAACTTGCACACAAAAAATATACTGTATATGTATGTGCAACAGATGTCCAGGGCTGTAATTCACTGTAGTCCTTAAATTTCCACCACCAAACAAATTAATTAAATTAATATGTGCATCTGTAAAAAAACATCCGATGTTGTATAGTCTTTATATTTCCTCCATCATGTAATAATGCAGGAAAATAATCTTCAACACCACGTACCCTCCACCACAAATTCACCTACCATAGGTGTGTGCATAATTAAAAAGATTAGGCAAATACAGCTTAGATGACTACAAAATCTGAGCAATGGTGGTTCAGGCTTTCCTCTTAAAACAATATTTTCCTCCTTCAACAATTCAATGTTGTATGCTAATTAAGAGTTTTTATGTGAGTATATTTTGTGTAGATTTAATAAAGTATGCTTGGCATTATTACACATTTGGAGTGGCTTTTTGATATCTACATATATGTCCTGGGAGGCAAATTGCTGAGGGCGTAAAAAACTGTGTTTTACCCACATGGAAGAAAAATATATTTGAAATATTTTTTAAAAATATTCTTCCCAAATATATTGAAATATATTTGAAATACTACAATACACTGCATGTTGAAATGCGTTTTTTATATATCACAAGATATATGAAAAATATTTTTAAAAATATATATTTTTTAACTATTTGCCGCCCAGCCTATAGCTGTTGGCGGCCGCAAAAATGCATTACCTTTCCAGGGTGTACGCCATTTGGTGTCCTCCCGCACATGCGCAGTTCGCGCGGTTGCAGAGCCGCACAGCAGCGCGATCTGTCCCCGGCCGTATACCTCGGACACGGGCGATGACAGATCTGAGTACCTGACCCGGTTGGCGGTACCATGTGACCTGCTGTGACCAATCATAGCAGGTCACATGACAGTTGTATACAATTGATGGCTTCATTCATGCCATCCATTGTATACTAGTGTCTAGCTGTGAATGGTCACAGCTATTCACATGCACATGTCATGTGATTAGCTGTGGCCAAATCACAGCTAAGCACAAAAAAAAAAAAAAACCTGAATGAATCGATTTCATTCAGGTAAATGCTTGCAAAGTAATTCTTTGCTATAAGCAAATTGTGTAAAAAAAAAAAATACTGATCACTTCCCCAAAGTAGTACAATGTTACATTGTACTACTTTGGTCATAGTAAAATACGAAAAAAATCTTAAAAAAAATAAAAAAAAGTAATAAAAAATAATTAAAAAAAAAAAATATATATATTTTTTTTCATACTGTCACCAGTCAGTGTCCCTGTTCACCGCCATGCCAGTTATATGATGACACTGTACAGCACTGGTGACAGTATGTAAAAAAAAAAATATTGAAAATAATTTTTTTAATTTTCCGAAAAATTATGACAAAAAAAATACAACTTCAAAAAATTCGCCATGCCTCTTATGAAGTACGTCGGACTGTCTACTTTGCAAAAAGGGGTCATTTGGGGATATCTGTACTATTCTGACTTTCTTGGACCTCAAGAAATTAGATTGGCTGTCAGTACTTCAGGATTGATCAATATTCAGATCTATACCATAGTTTGTGAACTCTATAACTAACTAAACTAAACAACAAACTAAAAAATACATCCTAATTTGGGTTATTTTCACCAAAGACATGTAGCAGAATACATCTTGGCCTAAATTTATGAAGAACAATTATTTATTTGTAAACTTTTATAACAGAAACAAAGAAAAATGTG
Organism: Staurois parvus; assembly: GCF_062004578.1. Classification (NCBI taxonomy): domain Eukaryota; kingdom Metazoa; phylum Chordata; class Amphibia; order Anura; family Ranidae; genus Staurois; species Staurois parvus. The sequence continues at coordinate 5,581,081 of NW_028317926.1, read as the reverse complement.
TTTTTTGTTTTCAAAATTTTTGGTCTTTTTTTGTTAATTTAGCAAAAAATAAAAACCCCAGCGGTGATTAAATACCACCAAAAGAAAGCTCTACTTGTGTGAAGAAAATTATAAAATTTTAGTTTGGGTACAATGTTGTATGACTGCGCAATTGTCATTCAGAGTGTGAGAGTGCTGAAAACTGAAAAATGGCCTGGGCAGGAAGGTGTAAAATTGCCCGGTATTGAATTGGTTAAATATATTCTTCAGATTTTTTTTAACATATAAAAAAAGTAATTTCAACATATATTTTTACATATATTTGTAAATGCATTCCAAAAATGTAGATTTGTATTTTTAAAAACATATAGTATATTTGAAATATATTTTTAAAAATATTTTTCATATATTTTGTAATAAAAATGCATTTCAACATACAGTATATATATGTATATTTATTGAAATGTATTTTGAAATATATTGAATATGGCCAAAATTGTAGTATTTCAAATATATGTCAATATATTTGGGAAGAATATTTTAAAAATGCATTTCAAATATATATTTCTTCCATATGGGTAGGTAGGGACTGGCCATGTATGGGCAGTCTGAATGTACCCAAGTTGATCGATTGATCAACTTGGCTACAACCAGCCTGTCCTATTTTACATGTAATTATTGCTAGCAGCTATTAACCACGTGCCCTCCAAAGGATTTACCCCCCTTCCTGACCAGGTCATCATTTTTTGCAATACAGCACTGTGTTACTTTAAGTGACAATTGCGCGGTCATGCAATGATGTACATAAATCACATTTATGTCCTTTTTTCCCACAAATAGTGCTTTCTTTCATTGGTATATGATCACCTCTGCATTTTTTATGTGCTATAAAAAAAAGACCAACAATTTTGAAAAAAAACCCTGTATTTTTTACTTTTTGCTATTAAACATGTCCAATAAAAACATTTTAAAAATCAAATTTCATCATAAATTTAGGCCAAAATGTATTCTGCTAAAACAAATCCCAATACATGTAAATTAATTGGTAATGGCAGCTATCAGTGACTTATTGCGGGACTGTGGCGGGCATTCTGACACTAGGGGAGAAATTGAGTAACTGCCACTGACATCCCCAGTGACACTAATACAGTGATGAGTGCTAACAAAAAGCACTGACACTGTACTAATGACACTGGGCAGTAAGGGGTTAACATCTGGGGCGATCAAAGGGATAACTGTGTGCTATGCTGTGTTTTACATACTGTGCTTTGTGTGTTTTACTGTGTAGACAAACTGCTTTGTATTGCTCTGCTGTGCAAAGCAATACAAAGCAGCCTGTTTGTGCTGACAGGGGAGAGATCTGTATTGTTTACATATAAACCTCTGCCCTGTCAGCTCCGCCAAGGATCACCGAGTCCCGGCCGAGAATCAGCATCCAGGACCCGGTGATTGACATGCCAAGGAGCCAATAGCAGCGCGAGTAGGGAGCACTTGCACCCCTTACCCGGAAATACAAAATCACGTATATATACTTGATTTTGCGCATCCCTGCCACCCTATACTTCTGCTATAGGGCGGTCAAGAAGCGGTTAAAGCCGCTAGCAGTAATCACTGTTCTCCCAGCGGGGATGGTTTCCTCCGCCCCCACCCCATGTCGGGAGAACACAGTGGCTCTGCGGGAGGGATTCCTCCATCAACACTAAGTTGATGGGGGAATCAACCGATTTTATTTCCTGCAACCCGTGGTTGCAGTAAAGAAAATTGCTCGATCTATGGCCAGTTTAACAAGTGTCTGGCTGTTTTTTTTCCCTGCTGCTCATAGATTGACAGCTGGATCCGGCTTATGGCTGAGAGCCAAAACCAGCTGCGCCTGCCCTCTCTCCTGCCCTGTGCTCCAGTGAATGCTTGAGGGACAGAGTGGATACTGACAGTCACTGATCTCCACTCTGTGCATGCTGAGAACTGACTGAGCAGTCATCTGATCACTCAGTTCTTGGTCTTAGAGCTGACATGGGATAGTTGTAGCATCACACTGATAGTGGTGAGTATAAAGGTTTTCTTTTATATAACTCCAAACTTCTTTAAGACACACTCCTCATGCACACTGGACATTTTTACAGCTGCTGTTTTTGGCTTTTGACTTTTTTCTACAGCCAGTAAACTCCCCAGCATGGTATCCTATGTGTCCATGCACACATAGACAGTAATCAACGTTTTTTGGCAGGGACATTTTTTGACTGGAAAAAAAAACAGGACTAGTGGGTTTCTAGAGGAGTTTTTTAGCTGTAAAAATGCTCTCTCGCTGTTCAGTTGGTTCTCTTACACTGTGCACTTGGTTACAGAAGCAAAGGTTGCAATTATTTGTAGAATCACATATTAATTGGATCTTTTGAGAAAAACACTGAGCTGTTTGCTGGCCTTGCTGACCTGTCTCCCTTTGTGTTATGATAGTCCCTGCCTTTGTCTTCAATAAACAGTAACACATAATAGCATTTTTATCCTTTTTGCATCAAAAGAACCTTTGAAAATGAGGTCATCATGCTGCTTCAATCTTTTTTATCATTCTAAAAAGCTTACAGCTCCTTGTCCATGCCGGGTTGTTGTTTGCGACAGTGAGCTCTACTGTGTACCTTTTACCTTGTGTTTACAGTCCTTTTTGCTGCAAAGACGTCTACATTTTGGCATCATGTAAGGTTGTTGTGTATTCTTTATATGCTTAGAGAATGTCAGGACACAGGAGACATGTTTGCTGGATCAAACCTATATTATTAAACATGTAACGAGAATTACTGAAAAGATGCACCGTAAGGCCTCATGCATAATGGCGCATACATTTATGCTCCAAATATGATGGATTTTTTTTCTGCCAGAAATTGGCACAAAAATACCTCTAATGTCGCATATGTATGCGCATTTATGCACATATGGCGTTAAGCGTAAATGCATTTGTAGTACTACCCTCTTAGGAGTTGCTGAAGATTTGGGTCCCCCTATAGTCCTGCACAGCCAGGCAACACACATTTTCTTCAGACTTGCATTCTGGAGACAGTAAACAGTCCTTCAGCTTGTTGTTTTAGATTATATTAACCCCTTGGTGCCAGCGCCTCCTGGCCCTTTAAGGGTTTCAGAAGCCGGGAGGCGGGGCAGGGTTTAGGGTCATATGAGCTCTTTCAATTGGGACCTTTCTGTGAGTACCGGACATGTGTGCTGGGAGCGCACAGGGCGCACGCTCTCAGCACATATGTTCTTTTTTAATAGAGTGCAAACGTGCGGCCGCTCGGCGTCTAAGCCCAGATGCCGGGAGGCTGCACATTTGCGTTTGGCCGCCGTAAAGAGGTTAAGGGTATTGAATTTGCATGGAGTTAGGGATGGCTAAGGAACAGTTATAGCGGAGTTCCACCTGAGAAAAAACTGTAGCTGCTGACTTTTAAAATACAGCCACTTACCTGTCCCACGATCCAGCGGTGTCCTCACCACCTCTGGTTTCACCGGCCGTCTACTCTCCCTGGCGCCGCCATCTTCAGTGTGACAGTGTGACAGCTTGCGGCTTCACAGCCGGGTGCGCACTGATCATGCGTGAGAAGAGCTGCGCTTTGTGAATGACCCCGTAGTCTTCTGGGACCTGTCACGTGTCCCACAAGACTATGGGGAGGGAGGGGGGGAGGCGATCGCAGCGGAAGAGGGAGCAGGCACCTGTCAAATTTGGGTATCTGCTCCCCAAAGGTGCCAATCCTTAATGGGGAGCGGGGGACAACGGCTTAAAGCGGAACTTCCCCTTTTGGGTTATGTATATATATACACAGTATATAATGACAAACAGCCCGTCAGTTGTGGATGCAGTGTGCCACATAGGATTTTGCAGTTCATGAGATAAATGGGTGGCAGTGAATAGTCTGTAGCAGGATGCAAGGGATTATGCACTGGCTACACCTTGTTCCCCCAATGTAATTTGTCCTTTTTCTGGCTTAATCAGTTGTTGTTGGGGAAAGGATGCAGGCAAGCTGTGTTGGTGCAGGTCTGGAGCAGACCCAGTGTTGTCTCACTACCAGTCAGGAAGCTTTTTGTCGGATTTTCTTTTGACTGCGACTATTACCCCTGCAAGGGAACTTGTTGTTTTGAGCCTTATTTTGTTGCAAATAAACAGGGGGTTTTGTTTCTATTTTAACCACGTCAATACTGGACACATTCATCCCCTTCCTGCCCTGACCAATTGTCAGCTTTCAGTGCTGTCACACTTTGAATGGCAATTACTTATTAAGTCATGTAGCACTGTACCCAAATGAAATTTTTATAATTTTTTTAGATAAATAGAGCTTTATTTTGGTGGTACTAAATCAACACTGTTTTTTTTTTTATTTTTTGCAACATAAGGGAAAAAATACCGATAATTTTGAAAAAAAAAACACTTTTTCTCAGTTTCTGTTATAAAATTTTGCAAATAAATAATCTTTCTTTATAAATTTAGGCCAAAATGTATTCTGCTACATTTCCTTGGTAAAAATATCCTAAATCAGTGTATATTATTTAGTGTGTGTGAAAGTTATAGAGTGTACAAATTATGGTATATATACTTGTAAATTGAGCAGTCATGATGTACTGACTGCCTATCTCATTTCCCTAAAATGCCAGGACAGTATAAATGACCCCCAAACGAACCCTTTTTGTAAAGCAGACAGTCCAAGTTATTTAGTAAGAGGCATGGCGAGATTTTTGAAGTTATCATTTTTTCACATATTTTTTAAAGTAAGAAATGAAGTAAAAATTGTTGTTTTTTTTCACAAAGTTGTCATTTTAACAAGTTATTTCTCACACAGCGCATAGGCATACTTTTAATTACACCACAAAACACATTCTGCTACGTCTCCTAAGTATGCGGATACCACATGTGTGAGACTTTTTTACAGCGTAGATGCATAGAGGGGTCCAAAATCCAAGGAGCATGTTTCAGCTTTCAAGGAGCATAAATTATGCATCTAATTTCCTGAATACCTATCACATTTTTGGAGGCCTTGGAGTGCTAGGACAGTGAAAACACCAAAAAATTACCCCATTTTGGAAAGCAAACACTGAAAGATATTTTCTGACAGGCATAGTTAGTCATTTTTTGCCAAACGTTTTTAAAAATGCAGAAAAGAAAATTACAATATATTTTACACAAAGTTCTCAATTAATAAGATATTTCTAACACACAGCATAGGCATACTTAGAATTTCACCCCAAAACACAGTCTGCTACTCCTCCCAAGTATGGCGATACCACATGTGTAAGACTTTTTCAGTTTAGCCTCATAGAAGGGCCCAAAATCCAAGAAGCACCTTTAGGTGTTCTAGGGGGATACATTCCACATCTAATTTCCTGACTACCCATTACATTTTTGGAGCACCAGCACAGCAGAAACACCCACAAAATTACCACATTTTTGAAAGAAAACACCCCAGGGTATTTTTAGGAGGCAGAGTTAGTCTTTTGAAGATTTTTTAACACAGGTTTTTGGAAAATGCGGAAAGAAAATGCAAATTTAATTTTTCTACACAAAGGTGTCAATAAGATATTTCTCAAACACAGCATGAACATACTTAACATTACACCCCAAAACACATTCTGCTACTCTGAGTATGACGATACCACATGTGTGAGACTATCTGGGCTGATTATATACCGATCATGGACAATATGGCTGGTATGGCAGTGACCAGGGACACTATGATTAGTATGACAGTGAACTGGGACGCTGAGTGGTGTGGTGTTAATTAGGGATGCTGGGAGTGGGTGGCGGTCAATGGGGACAATGACTGGTGCGGCAGTGTGGTACAATGTCACCCCCTTTCACATGGGGTGGACTCCACCTACGATCTGCGTGCTCAGCAGGGGGATCTCTTCACTGATCCCCACAGAGAAGGTGGATGACAGGTCTGTATGTTCGACACAGCCTGCTCTTCCTAATAGGCAGCCTGATGTAAACAGACCGCCTGCCATTCACACCCGACTGCCATCCGATCCAATCCTTCCAGGCAGAGGAATGGATCTCCTTTGTCCCGTATATAGTATCGCATATGCATATCCATCCATGGTGCACTGCATTGCCACACATGCCTAAGTTTCATCACATATGACTATACTAGAATAATAATACACACCCTGTAGGCTGCATTTCTATGAATTAATAATGTTTCTGTTGGGTTTCAGATCTACTCTCTTCATTAAATCCATGTCCCATGGTTGTCTATGGCAAGCAGAGCACTAGACAGCTTCGTAGTGTCGTTCATCCATCCATCTATTTATTTAAATGCGAGCAGTGCAGTGCATCACCAGGGAAGGATTTTTAATATATATATGTGTAACTTTCTACTTATTTTTCATTTGCACACTTCTTATGGTTCATATGATTTTATGATTGTCACCAGTTTCAATGGTTTTATTTATACATATACAGTCAGGTCCATAAATATTGGGACATCGACACAATTCTAACATTTTTGGCTCTATACACCACCACAATGGATTTGAAATGAAACGAACAAGATGTGCTTTAACTGCAGACTGTCAGCTTTAATTTGAGGGTATTTACATCCAAATCAGGTGAACGGTGTAGGAATTACAACAGTTTGCATATGTGCCTCCCACTTATTAAGGAACCAAAAGTAATGGGACAGAATAATAATCATAAATCAAACTTTCACTTTTTAATACTTGGTTGCAAATCCTTTGCAGTCAATTACAGCCTGAAGTCTGGAACGCATAGACATCACCAGACGCTGGGTTTCATCCCTGGTGATGCTCTGCCAGGCCTCTACTGCAACTGTCTTCAGTTCCTGCTTGTTCTTGGGGCATTTTCCCTTCAGTTTTGTCTTCAGCAAGTAAAATGCATGCTCAATCGGATTCAGGTCAGGTGATTGACTTGGCCATTGCAGAACATTCCACTTCTTTCCCTTAAAAAACTCTTTGGTTGCTTTTGCAGTATGCTTTGGGTCATTGTCCATCTGCACTGTGAAGCGGCGTCCAATGAGTTCTGAAGCATTTGGCTGAATATGAGCAGATAATATTGCCCGAAACACTTCAGAATTCATCCTGCTGCTTTTGTCAGCAGTCAGATCATCAATAAATACAAGAGAACCAGTTCCATTGGCAGCCATACATGCCCACGCCATGACACTACCACCACCATGCTTCACTGATGAGGTGGTAAGCTTAGGATCATGAGCAGTTCCTTTCCTTCTCCATACTCTCTCTTCCCAGCACTCTGGTACAAGTTGATCTTGGTCTCATCTGTCCATAGGATGTTGTTCCAGAACTTTGAAGGCTTTTTTAGATGTTGTTTGGCAAACTCTAATCTGGCCTTCCTGTTTTTGAGGCTCACCAATGGTTTACATCTTGTGGTGAACCTTCTGTATTCACTCTGGTGAAGTCTTCTCTTGATTATTGACTTTGACACACATACACCTACCTCCTGGAGAGTGTTCTTGATCTGGCCAACTGTTGTGAAGGTTGTTTTCTTCACCAGGGAAAGAATTCTTCGGTCTTCCACCACAGTTGTTTTCCGTGGTCTTCCGGGTCTTTTGGTGTTGCTGAGCTCACCGGTGCGTTCCTTCTTTTTAAGAATGTTCCAAACAGTTGTTTTGGCCACGCCTAATGTTTTTGCTATCTCTCTGATGGGTTTGTTTTGTTTTTTCAGCCTAATGATGGCTTGCTTCACTGATAGTGACAGCTCTTTGGATCTCATCTTGAGAGTTGACAGCAACAGATTCCAAATGCAAATAGCACACTTGAAATGAACTCTGGACCTTTTATCTGCTCATTGTAATTGGGATAATGAGGAAATAACACACACCTGGCCATGGAACGGCTGAGAAGCCAATTGTCCCATTACTTTTGGTCCCTTAATAAGTGGGAGGCACATATGCAAACTGTTGTAATTCCTACACCGTTCACCTGATTTGAATATAAATACCCTCAAATTAAAGCTGACAGTCTGCAGTTAAAGCACATCTTGTTTGTTTCATTTCAAATCCATTGTGGTGGTGTATAGAGCCAAAAATGTTAGAATTGTGTCGATGTCCCAATATTTATGGACCTGACTGTATATTATATATTTTTACAGATCTTCTGTGTTTACTTATACTATGTCAATTGCCCCTGTGACTCCTCCACCTGCATAGGGGAGTGTCCAGGATGGCCCATGTGACCTTTGGTTCAACAAATAGTGAGCATATAAAAGAGGGAGCAAACATTTGGTCAGTTGGCTCTGAGGAAGAGGCAAGTCCTTGAAACGCATGAGACTATTGGATGTCTACACTCCTTATTGCGGACTGTTACTCAGCGCGGTGCTGACCCAGCTGTTCTTTATGATGTGCCTTGACTTTATTGTCGTTTGTGAGTACAACACATACTTTATTTCTTATTAAGCATTTTTTATGGTAATGCACTAGGCCTGTGTGCCCTCTGTTTGTTCTTTCCTCATTGAGTATATTTGGACTCCCCCGGTCTATTTGAGGGCAGCAAGGTGTGCATGTTCCAGGACATTCTTAATGTGGTTGTAGCCTGCATAGAGTCTATCCCGAAGCGCAGGAGCATTTGTGGTTGAATGGATCCCCATCCCTTTGTTTTTAGAGGATCAGATTGGACATAGATGGGTTTAAATGGACACATGTCCGTTCACACCTGCCGGGCCATAGAGACGAATGGAGGGTCTGATCGAGCCCGCCGGAAAAACAGACAGGCGGACCCGATCGGACTACCCATTTAAAAGGGGCCTATAAATATATATATATATATATGTATATATACACAGTGCCTTGAAAAAGTATTCATACCCCTTGAAATTTGTCATGTTACAACCTTTTATTGGGATATTTTGTGATAGACCAACACAAAATGGCACATGATTGTGTAGTGGAAGGAAAATGATAAATGGTTTTCAAAATGTTTTACAAATAAATATCTGAGAGGTGAGGCGTGCATTTTTTTTCAGCCCCCTTTACTCTGACACCCCTAACTAAAATCTAGTGGAACCAATTGCCTTCAGAAGTCACCTCATTAGTAAATAGAGTCTACCTGTGTGTAATGTAATATCAGTATAAACACAGCTGCTCTGAAGCCCTCAGAGGTTTGTTAAAGAACATTAGTGAATAAACAGCATCATGAAGGCCAAGGAACATGCCAGAGAGGTCAGGGATAAAGTTGTGGAGAAGTTTAAAGCAGGATTAGGTTATAAAAAATATCCCAAGTTTTGAACATCTCATGGAGCACTGTTCAATCTATCATCCGAAAATGGAAAGAGTATGGCACAACTGCCATCCTACCAAGACATTGCTATCAACCTAAACTGGCAGGCCAGGCAAGGAGAGCATTAATCAGAGAAGCAGCCAAGAGGACCATGGTAACTCTGGAGGAGCTGCAGAGATCCACAGCTCAGGTGCAAGAATCTGTCCACAGGACAACTATTAGTCGTGCACTGCACAAATCTGGCCTTTATGGAAGAGTGGCAAGAAGAAAGCCATTGTTGAAAGAAAGCCATAAGAAGTCCTACTTGCAGTTCGTGAGAAGCCATGTGGGGGACACAGCAAACATGTGGAAGAAGGTTCTCTTGTCAGATGAGACCAAAATTGAACTTTTTGACCTAAAAGCAAAACGCTGTGTGACAGAAAACTAACACTGCACATCACCCTGAAAACACCATCCTCACCATGAAACATGGTGGTGGCAAAATCATGTTGTGGGGGTGCTTTCTTCAGGGACAGGAAAGCTGGTCCGAGTTGATGGGAAGATGGATGGAGCCAAATACAGGGCAATCTAAGAAGAAAGCCTGTTAGAGTCTGCAAAAGACTTGGACTGGGGCAGAGATTCACCTTCGAGCAGGACTCTCTAGATATGCAAAGCTGGTAAAGGCATACCAAAAAAGAATTGCAGCTGTAATTGCAGCGAAAGGTGGTTCTACAAAGTATTGACTTCGGGGGGCTGAATTGTACAAATGCACGCCACACTTTTCAGATATATATTTGTAAAAAATGTTGAAAACCATTTATCATTTTCTTTCCATTTCACAATTATGTGCCACTTTGGGGTAGATTTACTAAAGCTGGTTCACTCAGAATTTGGTGCATGGTAGCCAATCAGCTTCTAAGCTATGCTCGTTCAATGAAGCTTTGTCAAGAAAACCTGGAAGCTGATTGGTTTCTATGCAGACGTTCACCTGATTTTGCACTCTCCAGCTTTAGTAAATAAACCTCTTTGTGTTGGTCTATCATATAAAATTCTAATAAAATACATTTACGTTTTTGGTTGTAACATGACAAAATGTGGAAAATTTCAAGGGGTATTTATACTTTTTCAAGTCTCTCTCTCTCTCTCTCTCTAAAACTTTGGGGTTTACTCTATTTTTACAATTTTTTTTCCCTTTTTTTTTTATATATCCTGTTATCAGAGCAGTGCAGTATTACCATAGTAGCACTGCACTACTCTAGGGAAGTGATTAGTATTGTTTTTTGCATTATGATTACTTATACAGTCATAATGGCTGTATAAACAACCATTTCTGACAGTTCTCGGCTGCCTTCCTGCAGACATATATATATATATATATTTATATATATATAATTTTTTTTTCTGTTTTTACCATTATTTTTTAATTTTTTTAAATTATATCCTGTTATCAGAGCAGTGCAGTATTACTATAGTAACACTTCACTACTCTAGGGAAGTGATTAGTATTTTTTTTTTTCATTATGATTGCTTTCACAGCCATGATTGCTGTATAAACAACCATTTCTGACAGTTCTCGGCAGCATTCCTGCAGCCATTGAGAACACTGTGATCAACTGTGATTGGCTACAGCTATCACATAGTACAGAGAGGCGGTGCTTGGCCCAGTGCCATGCAATCACTGTGACCAATCACAGAGCTCACAGTAGTTCTGAATAGCTGCATCAATGCCAGCCATCTTTACTACTGGACATGAGATTGCAGTGATTGGTCACATAATCACATGAAAACAAGGCGGGGACTCACCGCTCGATACTCAGATCGGCAGAACAAATGGGTTCTTTTACAAGGTAAGGTGTCACATATACTTTAAGGCGGGGTAACACCTGAGCAGGTGATTTCCGCTGTGGGACCCGCACGTATTCCTGCAGCCGTACCAACCGCACAGGGAAATGCAGGAGATGTGGGCAAATGCCATTAATCCTAATGGCACGCTTCCCACACTGGGAATCACACCCACACTGGGAACTGCACTGGACCAAAAATGGTACCAGGACCTTTTCCCTGGGCTAACTTTCACAATATGTCCAAAACTAGAAAAGGTTTAGCCAGAGTTCCATGGAAAGAGACATACATAACTTGCAATCTGTGCGTCAATAAAGAGAACAATGCTTCCTGATATTTCTGTTTAATCAACAGGTGAAAAAGTACTCAGTTTTGCCTATTTTAAACAGAGCCCTAAAATTCTAGCAATTCTAGCAATTCAATAAAGGTCATGGTACTGTCATCTGGTAAATGTAGCAATTTATTATTTGATGGGTGGACTCTCACCAGTATACAGAAAATGTTGAATAGTTTTATCCAATCTTTCTAGCAATGCAAAAAATAGCTATTTTTTAAAACCTATCAAACTTATTTGACAATTCATATATGTTATGAGTTCTGCCTCTCTGCTGTTCCACTTTCCACAACTTTCTGGGTTCCATACATGCTTTGCAACTTCTCCTCCTGTTCACTTTCAATCTCTAAGGACTACATATCCCGTGGTACCTTGCTGCATGCAAGCTGTGATTCTTGCACTGACTCCACCTCCTGAAACTCCTCCTCTCAGCACCTCTGTAGTTCAGAAGTCAGGCTCTGTGACATGTGTGATAAAGCAGTGCCTACTCACAGCCCATAGTGAATATGTGTCACAGATTTCAAGGCGGTAAATGTGTGGGGATCTTCATAAAGTAAGTTTACAAATGTCAAGATCATTCAGATTAATATCAGTATCAAATATGTAGTATATGTAGAAAGCTAAATATGATTTTACATTTTGTCCATAGGTACGCTTTAAATGTGGTGATTGCATTAGTTTTCTTTTTAGGCCTTTTCCTCTGTGTTTTCACCTGATAACCTGACTAGTAACACACTCCCTGTCTTGGAATGTCTTCACTGTGGATGGTGGAACATCAGAGACACCTTTGTACAGCAGTATTGTCAATCTGAGGAGAGGGTAGTGTTAGACTTGCAGATTTAAATGGACTTGACTAACAAATTAAAGGTCAACTCCAGCTAGCACTCTAAGCAGATACAGGAACATTTTTTTCCTTTTGGGATACAGGTTTTACATAGATAAATAAAAGCTGATTATTGTAATCACTCCTGTAAGTGGTAAATGGTTTGTTCCAACCCTTTAACTGTGACTTTTGTTGGGCAGGTTAGTCTGTCTAAGGAAATTGAAAATAACAGATTTACTGGCAGGATCACCAGGTGAAAATTAAGGGAAAAAGGGCTAAAAAGAACTAATGTAATGGGTTTAATACCACTTTAAATGTTGGCCAATGTAATAAACCACACCTAGGCATACAGTGTAAATTCATGTGTATAAATATACTGTGCACCAGTGCAGAAAAACAATTGTATCATCCTAAAATAAAAAAACTTTGTTGTGCTACCACAAAGAAATAATACAAAACATGTACTGTATATGTGCTCTAAACTCAATCAGCAAAATGTCAATATTGGCTTACAATATCCACAACCACCTGCCCCCATAACAATAGATGAATAGAATTTAAAGAGATAATATATGTACTTGTTTCTTGTGAGTGAATGTCTTTTTATTTTATTTTTATGATTGTATTAATAAAAATAGCAGTAAGCACTATGTTTGCTTTTATTGTGTTCTGAACATGTGAGTTGCACTGACCCATCAATCTACCACCTGAGCTGCTGGTGATTATCAGAGTTCCAGAGGACACAAGATTTGATTTTGGAATGACCAAGCTAATGCCCCATACACACGATAAGAAAATCGTCTGAAAAATTTTGGGGAACCGCTGATTGAACGATTTTCTCTTCGTTGATGAGCAGGATGTTTTAACCGATAACGATATTGTGAACGAAAAAATCCGGTTGAACAACAGTGAAAAATGTTGTCGTTTCGCATACGAACGACCGATTTTCTATGCGGTGGTCTGACAGTCGTATGAAAAAAATCTATCAAGCACTATCATGCATGAGCGGAAACAGAAGATGACCCGGATGTTTATGTCCAATGATCTTTGTAAACACGAACGAAAAATCCAAATGTTAAAAGTAGATTGGGCTGATGAGACAATGAAACCAGAATTATGCATATTATATTTTATGTATCGCTATTTATGTATATAGCAGAGGCGGACTGACAACTCATGGGGCCCCCGGGCAATAGGAGATCATGGGGCCCCCGTGTCCTTGCCCAAACTCAAAAAGCCTATGAAAAAGGTACCAGGGGGCATCTCATGGGGCCCCCTACTGACCCCGGGCCCTCGGGCAGTGCCCGAGTTTTCAAATGGTCATTCCGTCCCTGGTATATAGGTAATGTAATACACTATATTATACTCATTGCTGTTAATTGTTGTGTATATCGCTCGTTCTCGCAGGAAGAGCGTGGCTACAAGGTCACACGCTCACTGCATCACTTCCACTTGTACGGAACACGTCAACACTACGTATTGCCCGACAAATGATTTTTTACATTGGTTAATGTGGGCCACGATTTCAACCAATGAATGAACGCCTCTCGGTCATCGGATGACCGATCGGTCAATTTTCTAATCATGTATTCCCACCTTAAGGATGTGTAGATCTGATTGATCATATAGGAACATGTTTTGACCCAAAAGGGATGTACCCAAAGGGGTTGATTGTGGCGGAGGCTTTCAGCTTTCATGTACCTTTTGCACTTGGTTGGTGTGATTTCACATTGATTTTCTTCATTGGATTTTTTTGCACCAATTTTTGCATACACTTATAGACTCTATTGGACTTGTATAACAAGGATTCTTTATTGATTTCGGCTTTGTTGCATTGTTGAATATAATTTTATGGCTGCACAATGTACAATACCAGCACATTTGTTAATTTAATTCAAAGTTTAGGTGAGAAGATGTATACTGTGTAACAATATAGTGTATCTACAATGTTTTCTATCATAATGTTTATATCTTATAACAAGTGTTGGACGTGTATCATTGTTGGATTTTATTCTTACCGTAGGTGGCTCCTAATCTGTGTGAAGGAAAATATGGTCATTCTTTGGTTGGCTACTAGTGGCAAGTGCTATATGGACCATGCTGATTTAACCAGTTCTTTGGGCCCTGGCGTCCTTTTGTAGAGGACAATATTTTTCATCGAACAATGACTCATTGAAGCTTTGTTATCCCATAAGAGCGAGTTTGTAGATAGGCTCTGATGAAAATGCTATGACTTTGGTGTGCAATGTGCCTTGCATGCCAGCGTATTCTCAAATGCACTTCATGTTGTGCAATTGTATTAATTCTGTTTGTGTATTTGGAACATTTATGCTTTTTGGTGTCCTAGTTATATACACAAAACAATGGTTTTCATTTTTTTTCATTTATTTTTTTTTTCATTTTTGTGATTTCTAGTTATTTACGCTCTTGATGTTATTAGGAAATTAGTAAATTTAGCTCATAAACTATGAACTATGAATTTGTCACTTCCCAAATGTAAGAGACCCAGTGCAGGAAGGTAGGATTTGAATTTTATTTATTAATTTGAGAATTTTATTTCAAAAGCTCTTTAAAAGAGAAGTATATGAATAGTTTTTTTTAAAATCATACCTTCGTAGGAGGATGCAGCATCGGACCGATCAACCGCTGTCAGTTCCCGCTGTCTGCTCTACCCCCCTTGCCCTCACTGGAGCGCTGGGCTGTTAAGGAGGAGGGAGTCGCTCACTCAGGCTCTCATCGGCTAGCTGAGAGGCTGAGTCAGGTGCCGTTCCAGACTCTGGGGTGGATCCCGACTTTAAAGTCTGGATCTTTTCCCCAGCCTGGACTAGCTGAGTAATGTCAGCCAACAACAGGCTGTCAGCTGAAAACGGGTCACAGGAGTGCATAATAAACGGCACTCCTGTGATCCACAGGAGAAGTACAGCTAAAAAAGCTTTGGCTGTACTTCTCCTTTAAGAAATGATATAACTACATAATATAGAGAACCTTACCCACTTTGTAAATTGTTTCCAATACACAGTAAATTGATAAATAGTGTGATATTTTGGATATTTTAGAAAGGATTAAATACAAGTCTAAGAATTTTTTTTTAGAAAGTTCCCAATGATTTATAAAAGTAGAATCAAATGTCTCCTATAATTTTTCAATCAAAGAAAACATTTCAAATTCTTTTATGTTCTGTAGCAAATTATAGAAAAAACTATTTTTTTGTTGGCCAAAAGTACATTCCCTTTGCATGTTGGTTGAAGTAAAATTTAAACACTTAGGCTCCATTCACAGTAGTGCGCTTGCAGATGCGACTTGAGCCTCACAGAATTGAATGTCAATAGAGTTCGCAATGTTTGCAATGGTGCCCATTCACATCAATGCAACTCAGTGCGGGGTGATTTTGGAAAAGATTCCTGTACTACTTTGGTGTGATTCCTGTTCGATTTTGGTCCTATAGAATATGCAAACCACATCTAAGTTGCATCCAAGTTGTACTAAATAATCGCATGGAAAATTGGATCAAAATCAGATTGTGACAGTGTGAACCTAGCCTAACTGAATGACATTTGGCTTGATAAAACACTGGGGTATATTTACTAGTGATGGGCTGAACACCCCACTGTTCGGTTTGTATGCGAACCTACCAAAAGTTCGACCGCGAACTTCGAACTGGGACAATTTATTGAGTATGCGGTAAGCTACTGCTCAGTTACTAAAACTAGCGTGGGGCCATCCCCAAAATCCATACCAGACCCTTATCTGAGCATGCAGCCTGATAGGTCAGGAAAGGGGGGGGGACGAGCGAGCACACCTCCTCCTGAACCATACAAGGCCACATGCCCTCAACATGGGGGGGTGCTTTGGGGCAGGAGGGTCCCCCCCAAAGCACCTTGTCCCCATGTCAACGACAGTTCTTGAATATGGTGATGATGTCATTAAGGTCCGTGACCACCCCCGCCCCTGTAACGTCACCATGTCCTGTAATTGGACAAAGCATTGCATGTAGCCTGCCGAACGCCCGTACCTCTCGAGTGTTCACCGAACACACGAACAGCCCATGTTCGAGTCAAACTTACGTTCGACTCAAACATGCAGCCCAACGCTAATATTTGCTAAAAGTAGAGCACTCCGTATGTGGTGCAGCTGTGCATAGTAGCCAATCAGCTTCTAACTTCAGTTTGTTCAATTAAGCTTTGACAATGAAACCTGGAAGCTGATTGGTTTCAATGCAGAGCTGCATGTTCCAGTTTTATTAATCCCCCCTATTGTGTTCACTGTGCCTCAAAACTGTAGCTCTGCACTAGGGGCGGACTGACAACTCATGGGGCTCCTGGGCAATAGGGGATCATGGGGCCCCTGTGTCCTTGCCCAAACTCAAAAAAGCCTCTGAAAAAGGTACCAGGGGCATCTCATGGGGCCCCCTACTGACCCCGGGCCCTTGGGCAGTGCCTGAGTTTTCAAATGGTCAGTCTGCCCCTGCTGTGCACAAATTATGTTACAGTACTGTACGTGATTAGAACTCCTGTCAGCTTTTATTGCCGTCTGTGCTCCCATTAGGGAGATTTTTTCCTGTTGTTCCATAAAAATGAATAGAGAGGAAATTTTCCAATAGGGACACTAGTTCTGGAGACCTGAGGATTTTCCACAGCATCACTTGGGGGTATTCTAATACTTTTAAATGCAACCACACACATAGGACACCCATCATTAGAGGTGACTTATTCTTCCAAAGCAAATACACCACCTTTTGGTGACATCGGGGCGTGCACTTGTGGTCCCTATATTCTAGTAAGTTGACCATAACTGATTTAGGCCATGTGCACAGGCGCCTGGGGCCATATTCATACATCAAATTTGGGCATATTTCCTGACCCTGGAACCACAGCTGCTGTGTAGTTCTGTAAAGCCATTGATTTCACTGGGTAGCTTTATGCAGCACCTCTGGATCCCAAGCATATTGCCCCAGCTGTCCTTGTGCGTGATGTCTTAGGGCCTGATCAGGGGCAGACTGACCATTTGGAAACTCGGGCACTGCCCGAGGGCCCGGGATCAGTAGGGGGCCCCATGAGATGCCCATGGTACCTTTTTCATAGGCTTTTTTGAGTTTGGGCAAGGACACAGGGGCCCCATGATCCCCTATTGCCCGGGGGCCCCATGAGTTGTCAGTCCGCCCCTGGGCCTGATCACACCACAATTGCAGCACAATTTTTGTGCCGCCTCTGTGCATGTTGCGGCTTACTGCATCAGCAGCCCATTCAAAATAATTGATTGCCCCTGGGCCCCCGGGCAATAGGAAATCATAGTGCCCCTGTGTCTTCACCCACACTCAAATCACACCCAAAAAAGCCTATGAAAGGTACAAGGAGCATCTTATGGGGCCCCCTACTGACCCTGGGCCCTCGAGCAGTGCCCGAGCGCCTAAATGTTCAGTCCGCCCCTGATTGCAATGCCTCAAAAAATATTATGCTGTTGAATCTTAACCACTTCAATAGCTGGCACTTTTACCCCCTTCATGCTCAACCAATTGTCAGCTTTCAGCGCTCTCGCACTTAGACAATTATGCTGTCATGCAATACTGTACCCATATGAAATTTTTATAATTTTTTTCACACAAATAGAGCTTTCTTTTGGTGGTATTTAATCACTACTGAGTTTTTTATTTTTTGCTAAATAAAACAAAAAAATCCTGAAACTTTTGAAAAAAATGCATTTTTCTTTGTTTCTGTTATAAAATTTTGCAAATAAATAACATTTCTTCATAAATTTAGGTCAAAATGTATTCTGCTACATTTCTTTGGTGAAAATACCCCAAATTAGTATTTATTATTTAGTCTGTAGGAAAGTTATAGAGTCCACAGACCAAGGTGTATATATATCTGACAATTGATCAATGCTGATGTACTGATGGCCCATCTCATTTCTTGAGGCCCAAAAATTCTAGGATAGTACAAATACCCCTCAAGTCACACATTTTAAAAAAAATAGACAGTTCAAGGTACTTAGTAAGAGACATGGTGAGTTTTTTGGAGGTTGTAATTTTTTGTTACAATTTTTTGGAAAATGTAGATTTTTTTTTTTTACATATTGTCACCAGTCCAGTACAGCGTTATTATATAACTGGTGTGGCGGTGATCAGAGACACTGACTGGTGACAGTATGTAAAAAAAATAAAAATAATTTAATTTGTATTTTTTTTATTTTTTATATAATTTTTTGCTTTTTTTTGCTGTTCAACACACTGTGACCAAAGCAATACAATGTTACCATAGTAGCATTGAACTACTCTGGGCAAGTGATCATGATTTTTTTTTGTTCTTTTTGTTTAACACATTATGATTGCTAATACCAATGTATTTCATTGATATTTGCAATCATTGTTACTGAATGAAACTGATTCATTCAGTCTTTTGTTGTGATTAGCTGTGAATGGGTAAAGCTCATCACATGATACAGATGGGCTGTGATTGGCCCTGTCTGTATCATGTGACTGCTTTGACCAGTCACAGCTACCAACATAATTGTATACAATGGATGGCATGACAGGAAGCCATCCATTGCATACAATTGACATGTGATCTGCTGTGATTGGTCACAGCGGTCACATGACACTGGCAACGGGCCGGTGTAGTGATATGTCATTGGCTGTGTCCCGTGGACACACCGGCGACAGATTGCGTTGCTGCGCAGCGGCTCGTTTTGATAGGACGTCATATGATGCCCAATCACAACGAGGAGTGTCCCGCCCGGTCGTCAATCTGCTATAGGCCGGGCGGGAACGTGTTTAGCAGCGGGTCTGGATATGATCCTGATTTTGACTGCAAATTCAACTTAATAACTGGAAACAAATCTGATTTGAGTCTGAAATAAATGGACAAATACAAAATATAAGTAATTAAATCAGAGCTGAAGGCAAGATTTATGATGGCCATACACTCTTCGATAAATGTTGATTTCTTTTCTGATTTCTCTCTCCTTACAGGAATAATCCAGCTATTTGATCGATATGACACATATGGGGAAGTGGATTTTGATCGATAGTTGAAAGATACAATTGTAAGCTATTGATTACATCTATTTTTAGTTTGCAGTCTCATAATCTGATCAGTGGAAATACGATCAAATTCATGAAAAAAAGTATCTCAATGCTGCCAATCAATTCAACACAATTGATTCATTCCTGCCCTGGCCGATCGACCCTGCTTGATTGAATCCAATCTAATAGATTAGGGGGGAAGTTATGTGTATTTGGTTGTTTGCTGGTTCAGTCATTTGGATTGTGTCTCATATCAATCCGATATTAAATATGAAGCATGTAAGGCCACAATTAGATAGAGTGGAAAGGAATCAGAATACCTGTCAGGTTTTTATTGTTGTCTGTGTCCCTGTTTGAGAGAATCACCCTATTTGTCTTGCTGACCATTATCATCAAAAGTGAATAAATAAATATGTTCAGCTGCGAGGTGGGAAATGCCTTGGCTGCTTATGGTTGGCTCTGTACAGTGACAGCTTCCTGGTGGGATAGCTCTAGTGGATTTCGACTAGGATCCAAACACATCTGAGCTAATCCCCACTCATGACAACCTGGGATTTCCTCTTATAACTAATTGGCAGGAAGCGAAGACTAATCTCCCCAATGAGACACTGATGGTAAAAATAAAAACCTGACAAGGGTTATAACCAGGGGCGGACTGACAACTCATGGGGCCCCTGGGCAATAGGGGATCATGTCCTTGCCCAAACTCAAAAAAGCCTATGAAAAAGGTACCAGGGGCATCTCATGGGGCCCCCTACTGGCCCCGGGCCCTCGGGCAGTGCCCGAGTTTCCAAATGGTCAGTCCGCCCCTGGTTATAACCCTTCAAAATGAAAAAATAATGTTTTGCCTTTAGCTCCACTTTAAAGCAGAATGTTACCTATAACAACTTGATAAAAAAAATAGAATGCAACATACATTCCACATTAAAAATTATTCTACCAAAATGAGCGTGTGCTGTAATTTTCAGCCTGCATTGTTCCTATTTCTTCTTGCTGGAGACTGCCATTTTGCTAAAACCAGAGCCCATGAGCAGCATTAAATCTTTAGGATGTCAGCCTCTACATTTTGCTGAACAATAGAGAGCAAATGAGTTTGAGCAGAGCAGGGCAAGACATTGTTTACTGGATGTTAACCCCTTCACGCTTAAGGGTAAAACAAATCTAAATGCCTAAGCACAATTTTGCAACGTTGACATGTGTTAGTAAAACCGTATGTATCATCACAACTACTTTGTACATCCAGGTGAATTATACCTTGTTTTTTTCAGGACCAATTGGACTTTCATTTGGTGGTAAATGGTAATGGATATCTCCTTTTGTTTTATTATCAAAGAAAACTGGCCCAAAATAGTAAAAAAAAATCATTTTTTTATTTAGCTGTGTGTTTCTTGTTACTACCATAACCTACCACCAAAGAACAACCCAAAATAAATTCTACAGCTCTTGACGATTGCAGCGATACTATATATGTGTATGTTATTTGTTGTTTGTACCCGTAGTACATCCCAGAAACAATAGTGTACATTATGGTTTTGTCTTTTTTTTTTTACGTAAAACACACTGACACTGACATTAACACTAACTGACACTGATGCCAAATTTTTTTTAAATCATGACCTTTGACCCTGAACGTTTGACCGTAACCTTTGACCCTGACCTTGACCCAAACACTAACCATGGCACTGAACTAGATCAAACCTTGATCTAGGTATTTTTTCTTTATTTTTTTAATATTTATTTATTTATTTATTTATTTATTTATTTAACTTTTTTTTTTTTTTTTTTTTTACAAACATTTTTTTTCCCTCTATGCCAGGAGATAGAGAGATACAATGTATCTCTCTCCTCCATTCATAGAGAGAAAGAAAAAAAAAAACGGGGGGCCGGGCTGTACAGTGACTGATCACTGTGATAGCGAATCAGAGGCTATCCCATTGATCATGTGACCCGGAATCGGGAGTCCCGGGTCCCGATCGTTAGAACGGGACCCAGTGCTCTCAGTGACACCATGGTCTTTGTGCTGGGAGCGTGCCATGCGGCCCCACGGAAAAAAGCCCAGTTCTGTGAGGCTGCATATTTGTGTTACGTCGGCGTCAAGGGTTTAAACTATATAGACACTTATTTTTAATATTTTACATAGCTATACCTGTAAAAGGAGCCAGCCTGAATTGATCTAGCAGGACTTAATGTTCTGACTAAAGTTTCATGTTAAATGGAAAAGTCAGTGTAAAGCTCAGATGTGTGGCTGATCTTCTCCGCCATCCTAAATAAAATGTAGGCGGCACTCAAGGTTCACACATGCATTGATCCCATTATAATGTAGAGAGACTCAGCCCTGACCAGTAACAGTACATGGCACATCTCTCCGGTGTAGCCCTTCAGAAGGTTCCAGAGGTCTCTGATAGATCTTTTTTTTCATGTGGTCCTTGTTACATAAAACACTGCCACTTTATGATATTGTGCCCTAGAATGTGTCAAGGTTGTTGTACATTACAGGCTTTGGTATTGTGTTTAGTGTCGGGCAGATGAATTTCGTGGTTGGAGCTGTGAAGGGAGAGTGTCCTGGAGATTTCTTGGGTGAGGGTGGCCATGGACAGGGAGGAGGAAGTGTTTGACGACGAGAGAAGTGGGATGATCCTACTACACAGAGAATGGCAGAGGTCCATGGACAAGAGACTGAAGGTGAGGAGAAGGGAGAGCAGACTCTTGGCAGTGCTGGGACTATGGGAGCATTTCCTCATTCCTCGAGTTAATCCTGATTTTATTTTATTATATTCATAAATAAGAGTTCATTCATACTGGCAGAAAAAATGCTGTGTTTACTTGGGCACTGTGCATAGTTTTGTGCATACCTAAATGCAGCTCTATGGTAATCAAAGAGCCTATACGCACATCTCTGCCTATCTATGAAATTGTGTGCTGCATTAAGCCACGCACAAAAAAGTAGCATATCTCTGCATTCAGGACTTCACAGATCTGCAGAATTTATCCACAAACAAGTGTAGTCATTCATTTGAATGAAAGCAGAATTGTACGCGTCTAAATGTGAGTACTTTAGAGGCGTATTTTCTGCAGGATCTTCTGCCAGCAAGAATCTGCGTTCATGCAGAAAACACACATATGGCCATGTGTATGGCCAAGAGAACTCTGCCAAGGTGGATGAGTAATGGCTGGCACTGGCAGAATTCCCCCCAACCCCCGTACTAAAATAGAGCCATTAAAAAATGTGTTTCTTTCATTACAATTTATCTTGGGAAGCAATATTCTGATTGCAATCATCTGTAAGTTTTTCCTCTGACCTGGCATATTGTATCAGTATTAAGTTAGCCATAGATGGATCTTTTTTGATCAGCCAGCAGGCTGTTAAGAAAAAAAAACCCAAACGGATGCCCATCCACACATTAGAGGTGGATGGAGAAATCCTCCCAGCTGTACTATTATATTCTAACAGTGGGGACTCCTCCACCACCAGAATACATTGATAGGAACTGTAGCCATTTGGCTGCAGTGCTGATTGAATGGAAAATTTCCAACACTCCTATGCAAGAGAAGTTGAACGTTAGATCGACTTCTCTCTGAAACTGCCATAGATGGATTGAGATTCGGCAAATCCCTGTGGAAATGGTCACATTTTGATTAATCAATGGACAAATTAAAATACAGAGAAATCTAGCGCAAAAAGATCATAGTGCAGTAAGCATATGTCACAATTTATTACTTAAAAATATGTATATGCACTCACAAACATGGTGAAGGAGAGAGCATGTTGCATGGTATTCTGGTGGCTGATGTGACCACAGGTCTGTTGCAAGGCTCTGGAGTGCTTGGGAAGTCTGGCCTGGATGGTATACACGCTACAGTTCTGAGATAGCTCTGCTAACTCCATGCCCAGTGAGCAAAAGCTGCCACTCTTAGTACCGACACACCTCCTGCTTGATGTCAGATGCCAAGATGCCAGTATGGAAAGATGCACATTTCTGAGGGAATTCCCCTTTAATCAGTCATTGATCCATCTATGGCCAGCTTTAGGCTGCCCATACACTATACACTTAATGGTCACTTTATTAGGTACAAGTCTTCAACTGTTTGGTAACACAATTTGCTAATTATCCAATCACATGGCATCAACTCAATGCATTTAGGCATGAAGACGTGGTGAAGAAGACTTGCTTAGGTTCAAACCGAGCATCAGAATGGGTAAGAAAGGGGATTTAAGTGACTTTGAACATGGCATCGTTGTTGGCGCCAGACGGGCTGGTCTGAGTATTTAAAAAACTGCTGATCTACTGTGATTTTCTTGCACAATCATCTCTAGGGTTTACAGAGAATGATCCGAAAAAGAGGAAATATCCAGTGAGCAGCAGTTGGGTGGATGAAAATGCCTTGTTGAGGTCAGAGGAGAATGGGCATTCAATTTCAGCTGCGACATTCAGATGGTAGGGTCAGAATTTGGCATAAACAGCATGGATCCATCATGCCTTGTATCAATGGTTCAGGCTGGTGGTGGTAGTGTAGTGGTGTGGGGGAAATTTTCCTTGCACTAGCAAGGTGTACCTAATAAAGTGGCCGGTGAGTGTACATTCTCGTTTATGATGGCCATATATTCTTCAATTTTTTGTTATCAGATTTATGTGCAATCTGATCAAAATGATTGAATTGTCCAACAATCAAGCAGCCAAAACTTCCCCCTTAAATTGATTAAAGCTGACCATACACTAGTAGATTTTCAAACAAACATTCTCACCAGTACATTTAATGACATGAGGAATGTTGTTCAAAAGTGCTTTAACCTGTTGCCACCTGGGTAACATATATGGGCTGCAGCAAAAGGGTGGGGATTAACACCCATATGCCTCACATATGTGTCACTTGGTGGCTGATGTTCCTGTGTTGAGAGCATGTGTTTTCCAGGAAAATACTGACACTCAGTGGCTGAATGTCTCCTAGCTATGGGAACTCTGCCAAATTGAGGTTTTGTTATCTGTCAAACCCAGCTCTGATGAAGATGGGATCACCCTTCGAAACGCGTTAGTTTTATCTCCCCTTTGGATTTACCTGTAACCCTCTGTGGACTATGGTTATTTTATGCCTGTTTTATCGCTACTCTTGTGAGTATATTTCTTCACTAAAATTATTCATTGTTTACTGAGGTAATGCGCAAGATTGGTGCGCTCTTTCTTTTATCCCCTTCTACAGTTTTATCAAGCTTCCCCAGCTTCATGATAGAGCTGCACAACATTTGATCAGCATTGGATGAAATACTGTTCGTTAAATAATCTTCTTTTGTTCGGAGTCCTTGAGCGCAGGAGATAGTGGTTGTTTGTCCATTGTGAGTAAGACCTGATTTAGGACTGTTTTGTGTGCTTGCTCCTGAAAGGACTTTGTCCTCCCATTGATTGCTATTAACATTTTGGAGTATCCTGTAACAATAAACCCCTCTCCTGTTAAAGTTCTCCAGCTATAAATACTAAAATGACATCCCCTAGACCAGGGGTCTGCAACCTTTAAGACATAAAGAGCCACTTGGACCCGTTTCGGAGAGGGAAAAAAAGACTGGGAGCCGCAAAACCATTGCAACATTTAAAACAAATCCGACACTGCATATATTGCAAAAAACGCTCTGGTCATGAAGGGGGTTTAAGGGCCCAGTAAGCAAAGGGTTAATCAGGGCCACAGTGTATCGTCATAATCACAATCATAGCCTTAGGTCAGTGGTGGGCAACCTTTTTTTTCGACTGAGCCAAATCTCGCCAAAACCACGATTGAAATTTATTTTGAGAGAAACATTTTTAAAACTGAAAATACATCCCCCATATAGTAATTCATCCCCCATATAGTAATTCATCCCCCATATAGTAATTCATCCCCCATAGTAATTCATCCCCCATATAGTAATTCATCCCCCGTAGTAATTCATCCCCCATAGTAATTCATCCCCCCTATAGTAATTCATCCCCCCTATAGTAATTCATCCCCCCTATAGTAATTCATCCCCCATATAGTAATTCATCCCCCATATAGTAATTCATCCCCCCTATAGTAATTCATCCCCCCTATAGTAATTCATCCCCCATAGTAATTCATTCCCCATATTGTGTGAATGCACTTACCTTTGCTCCGCGCATTCCTCTCGCTGGGTTCCCGCGCCGTTCTGGTCTTCAGGGCGGACTGTGAGAGGAGAGGAGTTCGTCACGCTGCCCCGCCTACATCCGGGCTGCCCCGCCTACATCCTGACAGCCAATGTTTGCCAGCGGGCGCCCGGCACACAGAAGATCTGCATTAAAAGAGCCGCGGCTTGCCGACCCTATTGCCTGTCACCTGGTGGGCAGTGTGCTCCGGAGCCGCAGGAAAGGTGAAAAAGAGCCGCATGCGGCTCCGGAGCCGCGGGTTGCCGACACCCGCCCTAGACTGAGCCACAGTAGTTGGTGTGCGTGGTACTGTGCTTGAGACTTGGCAGCCTCTGTACTATTGCAGGAGACCTGGGCATATTCTCAGGGTCCCCTTTGGGGGTAAGCGCTACATTTTGTTTTAATAATATTTTAATAGGAAAAATATAACATGGTAATATCCCTAATAACTTTATTGAATAAATTTCTCATACAACACTTTTAATCTGCAAGCAAATTAAATTGGATTGCACACAAACAAAATAGAAATCAGATCAGTGTTGGTGTAGCCAAATCTATCAAAGAACATTTCCGTGGCACATATACTTAGATTCATGTAATCATTATCTCGATTGTGAGTATTGCCTTTATTTGATTGTTGTATGAAACATCATCTAAAAATTCAACAGAAATAAGTAATGGTTACATTTACAGTGATGTGGTGAACCTTATTTTAAAAAATAGCAATATAATAATAATAATTATTATAATAAATAATAGCAATAATAATGGTTTATATAGCTTTGTCATCTCATGTGCTGCTGTACAAAGGAGGGATACAAACAGGGATGAAACATAATGCAAAAACACGTACACTGACAACTGCACATAGCAAAACATTCATTACTGTAGAACTACAGGCAAATAAAAAAAATGTGTTATACATGCTCTTTATTGTAATTTAAGTTTGCATATAAAAACAATACCCCTTTAAAGATATATTAAAAGAGACGTGCGAGATTCGGAAAAAAAAAACATTCATGCTCAACCTATGCAGATGCAGTATCTATTTGATGCTGCCTGTACTGTATTCACATCATTATGTGAGTAGGGAGCCATCTATTGGGTATTTGCTGCAATTGCACTCTTTTGTACTTTTGTCAATAAAGAACAGGTAGTGTCTTGTGCTTGTTAAAAAAAAGATTTCCCCTTACATATGCCTGTAAGTTCTTTCATTGTGTTTTTGGGTCATATATACAGTATATCTAGATCGCATTTCAATATATTTAATGCGATTTGTCAGTAGCTGTTTGTAAGAAATATGTTCATTGTATGCAGTTATAAGAGACATGTGTACAAGTATATTCTTGCTTCAATTTATGTAAATGTATTGCAGTTTTACAGAACTATTCACAGACATAAATTCAGTTTTGGAATGAAACACAATGCTACTTCTGTCAGTTTTATTAGCTAGCTGTTGGCTAACCGTTAGTAGGACACCATACTGCCTCTACACCAAGAACTGAGTAATCAAAGACCACTGATCGCTCAGTTCTCGAGTCCGCTGTTTGCTAGCACAGAACAGTGACTATCAGTCAATGGCCCATGGGGCTGTGGAAGGGGCTGGCTGAGGCATCTGAATTTTTTGTCTGGTTTCCTGCAGAGCCTAGACCAGCTCTGTGACATCAGCCATCTGCGGGATTTAGCCCACTGTTGGTGGAATCTAGGTCACAGCAGTGCAGAACTAAGTGCACTCTTGTGATCTACAGGAACAGTATGGGCAAAAAAACCTTTGGCCATACTTCTTTAAATATTTGGTGATTCTGCCAGTGCGGGATAATGTCTTCTAGAGGGTGACAATGCTACACTATATGTTACAAATTACTACAGTGTTGGCTACAGTGCTGTAACAATATGACTACTGCTTATGTAGGTTGAGGAGGAGGGATCTCAACGTTGTCATGGCTGATGACCTTCTTCTTCACTGCCCATCACATGCCCAGCACCACCTACAGCAGTGGTAATTGGTAGCATAGAGTTGTCCATGAGGTAAAGAGCTAATGTGCCCGCTGTGATGATGTCACAGGACCAAAAAAAAGATTTCTGTATTACAGGGACTAGATAAAAAAGTGAGGTTTGTTTGAACTGGGGGATGGTTAGTTAAAAAATGCGTTATGCCTACAGAGGTACTTAAATTGGTGTGATACCCCAAACTAAAAATGTAATACAGGCGTACATCGGTTTATGAATTTAATGCGTTCTCTAGGACGTTTCGTATTGCGAAAAATTTGTAAACAGAAACGCGGTTTCCCCTTAGGAATGCAATAAAAACCAATTGATCCATTCCCGGGTCAGACATTTTTTGGTAAAAAAGTCTTTTATATGTTCAAAACTCTTTATAAAGTGCACTTTAAAGGCATAAATACTGTACAGGGACATCATTAAAAAATTTCCAGAATGGCTCCAAAACGCAATGCAAAAAACACTCCAACACCTCCACATTCAATACCACATGCTACCCACAGACTCCAACATGTACGGTGGCAGCACTATAAACCTCCCAGGCACAATGCATCCTGGGGAAACTTGCTTTGTATTGCGAAATTCATAAACCGAGGCATTATTTTCAATGGATTTTCATTCGTAAACCGAAAATTACATTAACTGAGGCGTGCGAAAACCGAGGTACACCTGTATATTGCAGCTTTCCAATCATTAGATGTGGTGAGGCTGCATTACTTTTCTTCTTCTTTTTTTTTTTTTTTGGTTTTTGTCCCTATGTTTTCACCTGGTGATCTGGCCAGTAACACACCTCCTATTTTAGAGTGTCCCCACTCTGGATGATGAAGCACGGGGCCCCCCTTTGGACAGCAGCATTCTTAATCTGGGGGGAGGGTAGTGCTAGATGCACCAGCAGATTTAGATACACTAACAAATTGAAGTCAAAATTCAAACTTTATAAACAGTTCTTATAAAAGGTTTTACAGAAATAAATACAATCTGATTATTGTAAGCACCCCTGTCAGTGGTATATGGTTTGTCTTAACCCTCTAACTGCTACATCCCCAAGAGGTCTTGTTGTCAGTTTTACTGACCAGATCACTGGGTGAAAACAAAGGAAAGAAAGCCTAAACGAAAAAACTAATGCAGCCATCACAAGGGGTGCATTAATGGATAAGAGGTAGAAACGTAAAGAAAGAGACTGAGTAAGCTGTATATAAGATAATAGTGTGTGGCTTGTCAGATAGTGGAGGAAGAAGACATGTTGAATCAATGATGCAAGGGAAATTTTAGGTCTTTTTGGGAGTGTGTGAAGGTTTCTAGAGTCAAAGAGTATCAATAGTACATACTAGAGAAAGGATGAGTCTTGTGAAAAGCCTTGAAAGGTGAAAGTATAAGCCTGGGTTTACACTGATGCAGTGCGGAATTCGCACCGATTTCTGTGCGATTTCCGCACCGTATCATGATCGCACCCCGTTCATGCAAACCGATGCAGGTGTGTATGTAAAGTTAATAACACCCCAAAATCAGTTTGCAAAACGAGGTGTGATGTGCAGAATCGGATCGCTTGGGTGTGAAGCATGCGCAGTCTGTGATCTCTGTGCCCTTAGGACACAGCTGATCACATGTCCAGGTAATTTGCCAATCAGAGCCGCCTTTTACCATGTGATCAGCTGTGTCCAATCACAGCTGATCACAGTGTAAGTAGAAAATGTTGGTTATCAGCAGTCCTCTCTTCACACAGACAGCACGTGTGGAGAGGAGAGCCGGTAAGCGGCATTTCTCAGGGGGACATCTACACTGATCATCAGTGCCCTGATGATCAGATGAGCCCCAACAGTGCCCATCGGTGTGGCCAATAGTGCCCATAAGTGCCCAACAGTACTGGCTATCAGTGCTGGCTATCAGTGCCCATCTGTGCTGGCTATCAGTGCCGGCTATCAGTACCCATCAATGCTGGCTGTCAGTGCCTCTCAGTGCTGCCTATCAGTGGCCATCATTGCTGCCTATCAGTGCCGCATATCGGTGCAGCCTCATCAGCGCACATCAGTGAAGGAGAAAAATTACCTATTTACAAAACTTTTTTTTTCAAAATTTTTGGTCTTTTTTTTTTGTTTAGCAAAAAATAAAACTCCAGTGGCGATTAAATACCACCAAAAGAAAGCTCTGTTTGTCAAAAAAGAAATGCTTAAAATTTAGTTTGGGCACAGTGTTGCATGGCTGCGAAATTGTCATTCAAAGTGCAACAGCGTTGAAAGCTGAAAATTGGCCTGGGCAGGAAGGGGGTACCTGGTAGGCAAGTGATTAAAGGATAAGTTCACCTTTTTAAAAAAAAAAAAATGCAGGTAAAAAATGTGCATTTATTATTATTTATTTTTTTTATTACGAGCCTGTAAAGGATTGCAACGCGATCAGCAGAGTCGGTTCAATCTCAGGCGCCTGCAAACTGTCACTGTAGCTGTTCGTCCCTACCTGGTATGAGCAGGCAGTTACTGAATGACAGGAAGGACCAATCCTGTGCCCTGGTAATTCATTGAGAACTACAAGCCATCAGCCGCAACATCTGATGGTAGTTATAGTTCTCCTATTTATACAACTCATGGCCGCTATTTTTTAAAATTGTGACCGTGTGCGGGGAGAAGATCCCTGGCCCGCTGTCACAATGGGAACTCAGAGGGATGCAGGGGAAAGTTAGTTAGTTACATGTTACACCCTAAATATGGGTGTAAGATGTAACATGTTACTACAGGTGATCTTTTCCTTTATACCTAGAAAAATTAACTGTCATTTGTGCGCAATTGGCAGCCAACAGAGACTGTCAGCTAGGAAAAGCACCTGAAAAGTGAGAAGAGATGTGAATGAGTATAGATGATGAGTATAGCCCATTTACTGCACTTTCCAGCAAAACTCATCTTTCATACAGATGAATAGTAACACAGATAAAAAATACGTAAAGCACTTCTGAAAAACATCACACTGCGTCAAAAACTGAATTGTGAATGTAGCCTTACGACCAAATTCAGGAGGAATGATGCAAGACTATTTATCGGGAGGCTGCAGAGGAGAATATTACAAACGGGAGCCTGGCTACAATGAATGCATGAACTAGGATTTTAGCAGTGTCATGTGTCAGAAATGAATGGATATAGGCAAATTTGGATAAACAATATTATAAGTTTAGACAGTACTTTGAATGTGCAAATGTTTGCAACACCCTAGGCTAGATGGAGTTTTATTTACAGTATAACTGTAATTATTGAACCCTAAGCCCAGGTTCACACCAATGTGGTGCGGGAAATGCTGCGAATCCTGTGGTTTATCCGCACCGCATTGCAATCGCATCGTGTTCATGCGATCTGGTGCGGGATTCAATGAAAAATTAATGACCCTCCAAAACAGATTGCAAAACGCGATTGCCAGAAATCACATCACATGAGAAAGAACACCCATGCGATTCAGGTGCGGATTTAAAAAAAGGGTCCAGCACCCTTTTGGTGTGGATGCGATGCGATTTGAGCCTTACAAAATGTATGGCTCAAATCACACCACACAGACATTTGCATGTAATTCACACAGGAATGCGGAGCGATTCCTGAGTGAATTACATGTGATGTCCTGTACTGCATAGTGTGAGCCCGGGCTGATGCTATCTCTATACGAGTAGTATCAACCAACTAATTCTTCATCCTATACCTGAAACACATAAACATATACTGTACATACATGTCTATACACAAAAGAGGCACTTTATCATGCGTGTTTCATACTCACAGCTCCAGAAATGGACACAGGAAGCTGACAATTTTCCATCGAGGCCAATCTATGTTTTTACTGACTTTGGTAGTCTCCCCCCATCCCTCTTTTTTAAGTTACGCGGCCATGACAGATAGTACAGGGAGACTTCTCCCCATACTATCTGTCAGAGGGAGGGGGGTAGCGGCTGCGGCTATAGGAACATGTTACATGTTCCACCCTAAACACAGGTGGAACGTGTAACATGTTCCCAAAGGTGAACTTATCCTTTAAATAACAAATATTTGGAAAAAACAGTTCAAACAATACAGAGTCAATGGTGCAGTCATAATTTAGCAATACCTATTTTGCACAATTACCTGTTTTCTACTCCATCCAAAATAGAGTGGTAAGCTGCTATTTCCTTTTCAAGCTGCAATTTACGAGACAGCAAATGTTCTCGATCCCTCTGATGCTGCTCAGTCTCACTTTTGATTTCCTCCAGTTCTGCTTCCAGCTTGGTGATCACCGAGCCAAGGTTCTGGAGTTCAATGTCATGCCAGTGTTTAGCATCATGCAATGAGTTCTCCAACCCCCTTTTCTGTAAACACATACATACAAATATATTTATTTGTAATAGCAATTATAAAGCTACCCAGGATTAACCCTGGAGAAATATTACTCCATTACAATTCTCAGGGCATAGCGTCTGAAGATTTTGCCCATATCTTATATTGTCTGAATCAGGTTGTTGTTGGAAACAGCAAACTCATTTAGAATGCCCAGATTATTTAAGGTCCTTGTAGTTTTGTTTTTCTTTTTGATATTGTACTTTTTCATATTCACACATGTGGGTTCTACACTAGTGATGTCTATGGATAGAAGTGTACACTGTGTTATGAGTTTTTGAGCACAGTAGAGTGTTTCACATGCATGGTTTTGCACTGTATATTGCATGTGTATGTGGTTTGATATATACACTTGTTTTTCACTTGGGTGAATATGACTGGAGTGATTTCACATGCAAATTTTTGATTTATAAAGGATAATGCACTATGTATATTTTTGTTTTTTTGAGGTAATCAAGTTTTTGCAAGCAGCGGAGAGTTTTTACACTTGAATCAATTTTTGGACTACACATACTTATTTATTTTATTGGGATATTGGATATATATATTTTTGGACATTTTGGTTTTCAATTTTTATTATTTTCATATAGATTTTGGACTTTAATTTGAAATTATTATCTAATGAAAGGTTTCTTTTGTTGATTTTCACTGAACATATTTATGTTTATATTTGTGCACCTCTAAGGGTAGAGGTGAAGTGTGCTTAAAAGAGTTGGGGAGCAGTCTATGGACCGGCAGTACGTAAATCTATAAACACGATTGCCATTTGTTTTCTATTGAATTTCCTCTGTCAGCACAGCAACTGAACTCACCAATGTCCTAAGGGACTCAGTCTCAGCCTGCAGGCTCTGGATTTTGCAGGCTGTATCATGGAATTCCTCTCTCAGGGTTTCCACAACTTCTTCTTCTTGGCTTTTTAATGCTGGCAGAGCTGCTGATTGCTGTTAAATGATAAACGAAAAGCCATGACTTTACTAAATAGTGGTAAAATAGGTACCTAGACTCCTACCGCCATCTCTGCACTGATAAGGCATCCAACTACAGTGTGTCTTTTTTGGCATCTAAGGGTGTACTCACACAACCACTCTGAACCAGTCCCAAGCACGGTTCAGCCCTTTGGGCCAGTTTGTTTGTGTAATGTGAGTGCCCAGGATCGGTTAAGCGTACCATGCCCAGGAACAGGTGGAGTACCAAGTGTGAAAATGGGGATAAATTATGCCGCGAGCTATGTACACCCCTTTCCATTGCCTTTGCAGCCTAATGGGGAGTTGCTTGGTGGCTCAGTCATATGTTTATACTGCCCCCAACAGCAAGTGTAAACAAGGCCTAGAATGTGAAGTGAAATCTACCACTCTGAACCAGTCCCAAGCATGGGTTAAGTCCTTTGGGCCAGTTAATTTGTGTAATGTGAGTGCCCAGGACCGGTTAAGCGTACCATGCCCAGGAACAGGTGGAGTACCAAGTGTGAAAATGGGGATAAATTATGCCGCGAGCTATGTACACCCCTTTCCACTGTCTTTGCAGCCTAATGGGGAGTTGCTTGGTGGTTCAGTCATATGTTTATACTGCCACCAACAGCAAGTGTTAACAAGGCCTAGAATGTGAAGTAAAATCTACCACTCTGAACCAGTCCCAAGCACGGTTCAGCCCCTTGGGGAGCTTTGTTTGTGTAATGTGAGTGCCCAGGACCGGTTAAGCGTACCATGCCCAGGAACAGGTGGAGTACCAAGCGTCAAAATGGGGATAAATTATGCCGCAAGGTTTGTACACTCCTTTCCACTGCCTTTGCAGCCTAATGGGGAGTTGCTTGGTGGCTCAGTCATATGTTTATACCGCCCCCAACCGCAAGTTTATACAAGACCTAGAATGTGAAGTGAAGTCTAAATGATGATGTATGTATAAAGCATGTGTAACGCCCTCCAGGTTAGATAGATAGGCTGCTAGTTTTTTTTTCTTTTTTAGGCAGATGCTGAGTAGAAGTCTGGTATGAGTCAGCCTGTGAGTGAGGCAGGAGTTCACCTCAGGACAGGCTGGGAGGCTCTAACAGATCAGGGCTTCTGGAGCCCTCCCACCTTTCTAGAGATTGGCAAACTTTCTGGAACAGGGGAGCGGAGGGGAGGAGGCCCAGATCTGCATGTCAGAGGGACCTTGGCCAATCCCCTGGCAAGAGGCTAGGCATGGTGACCAAGGCAACCCTCAAATGTGGCAGAGCCTGGGGGGAGGTGTGCAGTGTCGAGTGAAAGATGGATTGAGGAAGTGTGGAGCCTGGGAGAGGGCCCTAGGGCGGGGGCTTACCTACAGGCAGCTTGCTGGAAAAGAGGACTTCCACCGTGCCACCATCAAATAGGGAGAACATCCTGAGTAGGAGGGAAGGAGCCAGCCCAGCCAAAGGCCTGAAGTTAGACATCAACCCACTAAGCTGACAGGAAAGGACAGTGTGAATACTCCTACACCCCCTGGGCCAGATATGGGGAGAGGGCAGTCAGGAGAAAGAATCAACTAGCTTCTCACCTGGGACTGCTTTTGCTAAATTGGAAGCTTCTGGGCCCCCTTGTCCAGGGATACCCTCAGGCAGCTGGGTGAAGAGAAGGAATCATTCGGGGTCTGAGGAGATACACCAAAGAGCCTTTAGTGCTCTCTCTCTAAGAGACTGTTGATATCTTTTGTACATAGTTGCTAAGGAGTTGTCCTCAAGTTCGACATCCCATATACCCCTGGTCCTTATGCAAATTCTTAACCTTATTAAAATAACAAAACCAAGCTCAAGGACTGCTCTTTGACTCCAGTGTACAAAATGTGGGAAATGCATGTTGCCTGGCCATGCAGAGCATAGGGGGACCCATTTGAATCCAGCAGCCCCTAAGGAGGTAGTTCTACACAGGCATCACTTACTTTAGCCTGAAGAAGCGCACCAGATTCAGCTCTATTTTTTTCAATGTCCTTCTCCCAGTGAATTCGAATAGTCTCCAGTATATCATCAAGGCCAGTACCAATTGGAGTATCCACTTCTTCCAGCTGAGATCCTGCCAGTTGCTTGTACAGCATCTTCACATCCTAGAAATGGATAGTTTTGCATTGACAAGTTTGATATGATTTCTTATAAAATATCAGTGTCATATTAAGCTGATTTCTACATCATCTATATTTTCTTCCAGTGATCATTCCCTGAAAAAAAAATTGGTAGATAAAAAAATAAAGGCTGCTATCATTGAATTCTTTCTGAAAATGGGGATGATTGGATGTCATGCTGAACTTCTGGTGTCAATAGTTTCTGCGTCATCGACCACAAACAAACATAACTATCAGGATTTTTTATTCCACTAGCTGTATATTTATTGCAGGTCAATGTCACAGAAAACATTGAATACAAAGAATATGTATGATAGCCAAGGCAACTGGCATCTTAAAAAGCCAATCAACAATAGCAACCTGCATGTTTATTAATGACAAATTCCTTTAACCACTTTGTGATAGCAATACCCCATTTTAAAGCTCATCTGAACAATACTCCATGCACTGAGAATATTAATGTTGCAGTAGAGAAACAGAAATGTGTACTTGCGTGTGTTCCTAGATCTTTGACCCTGCTCTCAAACGGATAGATCAGTCCAACTGCATTCATAGTTCTTCAAGACAGTGAAGGTTTAATTTATTAAACGCATTCATCAAAAGCGTGTACTTGCAAAATATCAACGTGCAAAACATGATCTAAACTGTTAAGCCATGGACATGGATATAATTATGAGCAATTATGTGTCTTTTTTGGAAAAAAAAAAACTTTCTTTGAAAAATGTGTGGATATGCATTTGAATTATGAGCCAAAATTTGTGTTTTTTAAATACCTATGGACTTATGTAGATTTGGGAAGGCCTGGAAATAACTGGAAAAATTGGGAAAAAAACTTTTTTCCATTTTTTTCCAAACCATTTTTGTTTTTTTTCCAGAAAAATTAGAAAAATAATTTAAAAAGCAGTGTGGAATATGTGCTCTCTTCTGCTCCCCCATACTGTTTTTTCCTGGTCCCCTACAATATCTCCTCCTGGCTCCCCTATACTATGCTGTGC
The DNA here is from genome assembly GCF_062004578.1 of Staurois parvus. Lineage (NCBI taxonomy): Eukaryota > Metazoa > Chordata > Amphibia > Anura > Ranidae > Staurois > Staurois parvus. The sequence continues at coordinate 5,545,348 of NW_028317926.1, read as the reverse complement.
TCTTCTGGCCCCCCTATATTGTTCCCTCCTGACCCCTCTTGTACTCCACCCCCCCCCCCCGTACAGTTCTCTCCTGGCCTTCCTGTACAGTTCTCTTCTGGCCCCTCTGTACTGTGCTCTTCTGCCCCCCCATACTGTTCCGTCCTGGCCCCCCTGCACTCCTGCCCCACCCCCGTACAGTTCTCCCCTTCCCCCCCTGGGGCCCCCCTGTACTGTGCTGTGCTCCTCTGCTCCCCCTTTACTGTTCCCTGCTGGCTCCCCTGTACTCCTCCCTCATGCCCCCCCCCCCATACAGTACTCTCCTGGCCCCCCTATTCTGTTCTCTTCTGGCCTCCCTGTACTGTTCTCTCCTGGATCCCCTGTGCTCTGTCCTGCTTACCTCCTGTACACTGCGTGTCTCAAATTTGACCAAGAACTGAACATCTGTGCAAAAAAAGCAAGCACAATTTTCACATTAAAGTACGTTTTACTATTTATCCTACTGTTTAATGTTCTAAGAATAATTATTGTTATATCTACAGCTCGCTGTTCACATCAATGTTCCGTGAGCTGTACATACAAAAATTATTTCAAGGGGTTCCCCGAGATCTCAGACTTTTTGCCAGGGGTTCCTCAAAGGTAAAAAGGGAAAGCCCCCCCCCGATCTAGAGTTTGGAAACATTTTCACAGTGCAATTTATGCTGAGAACAAACCTGCAATCTGCAGTGTAACCAAATGACTTTAAAGTGGAGCTCCATCCAAAAGGGGAAGTTCCACTTTAAGCCTTTGTCCCCCACTCCCCATTAAGGATTGGCAGCTTTGAGGAGCGGGAGGGGAGCAGGTACCCAAATTTGACAGGTACCCGCTCCCACTGCCACTGAGATCGCCTAGATGATCGGAAGCGGAAGTTGTCCTCCCACCCTCCCTCCCCGTAGTCTTCTGGGACACGTGACAGGTCCCAGAAGACTACGGGGCCATTCACAAAGCAGTGCTTCTCGTGCATGCGCAGTTGGCACCCGGCTGTGAAGCCACAAGCTGTCACAGCTGGGTGCCCACACTGAAGCGCCAGGAAGAGAAGACGGCCGGTGAAACCAGCGGTGGTGAGGACACCGTGGGATCGTGGGACAGGTAAGTGTCAGTATTTTATAAAGTCAGCAGCTACAGTTTTTATAGCTGCAGACTTTTTTTTTTTTTTAGGTGGAACTCTGCCTTAAGTTTGTAAGACTATGCTGCACTAATTTTTTTCACAATTATTCTAAACATTTCCGATTTTTCCAGAAAAAAGCAGGGAAAAAATGTTTTTTTCCCCATAGCTTCAACATTTCTGGAAATTTTACATCTCTAATTTTATGTGATGTAAATAAAGCAAATGTTTTTCTATGGGTGAATATTTTTTGGACTTTGGATTTTGCATATGTATCTTGACCTCATGTACCTGAAAAAAGTCCAATTATTGTTGCATTTCTAAAACTATTTGAATTTGGGGATAGTGGTATTTATTAATTTGTTTGCTCATGAAGTCGATGGCTGGAGATACAGTTGTGAGACCATCCTTGAGGTTTTGGGAATGTCCCTTATTTATGAGCTTTGTATGTACTATTATATACAGAAAAAAACATAATTTCTCTTCCTTCTATCTTTTCCTACATTCTTTTTCATTGAAAATTCAAGCATTTTTCTTTTACCTCTTCATGGTTCTTTGACAGCAAAGCAAGCTCCTCCTTCATGCTTTCTATCTGACTTTCCAAATCCATTTTCGTCAAGTTAGCATCATCAATCACTTTGTACAAGGATCGTATCTCCTCTTCCACCGCTTTTCTGAAAGGCTGTTCATTCTCATATCTGCAATTCAAGCATCATGTCATTTCCATGAAAAAGCAATTTGGGGTTGTTGTTTATGTGGCCTATATTAGGTCAGCTTCCCCTTTATAAACTATATAAGGGAAATTTTGTCATTTTATAATACATCAAATGAGATTTTTGATTGAGGAACCCACAAACAATATATACAATATTTACTAGATTAGAATTGATTAAAACACGAGAAACTCAGCTGTTTGCATAAAGAAACATACTGGTGAATACACATATTCATCCAAAAAATGCAGGATATTCACAGAAGCAAGCAGTTTATTGAAACATCTTTGGGAATGCCATTCACTTCTGAGAATTCCTTTGTAAACTAGCAGTGAAACCTTTTACTGTTCAAGGTGACGTTAAGTAAATGTTGATTGCATTTATGTAAGTGAATCAGTTGATTGCTTTAACATTTCAAAAGCAGGGAGGACTGCACCAACAACAGTTTATGATCTTTAAAGGGAATGCATGGTGGTTTTGTACATTACAGAATACTATATAAAAGGATTCCTAGTCTGGAGGTAGCAGCAAACCCATAAATACTGTGTATTAGGAAGTAACAAAGCCATGAATACTGTGTATTACAAGCAAATTCCATGCCATTTATCTGGAGAATATATATTCCAAGGTTTCCCTGCAGTAAGACTGTATCCTTTTTTACTGACTGTATATAATTGCAGTGGTTTTGTACATATTTTATATTTCTTTATCATGGCTATTGCTTAACATTTTTTTAATTAAAATTTGTTTTATTTATTCAGGTAAATTGCATTATAATTGCTTATGAATATTTTCGATTCACATAGTGAGCCATCAGGTGGAATTTTAGATTCCTTTTTACATGATTACCTCACTATACTTATCTGCTTTGCTGAAATAACGTCAGTTTGCAAAAACTATTTAAAATTAAATTTACCCCAAACGATTATAATCATATATACTGTATACCTGTATTTATAATCATTTATAAATGTAATACATGGCAAAAATGGCAGCAAAAAGAATATGTAATGCATTAGATACTGTCGTGACTTAGGCTTTATTTAGTAGTATACAAATCTGAAATAATATATTCATTGGTGACATCCAACAGAACAGGGGTTGATGTGGGTTGTTCTATATTGGGGGTCAGCAACCAGTAGATCATAATGTATCAGTAGGTCTCAGCCAGGTGACAGTTAGATCACGGTCAGGGCTTGCTGACTCGCCATCCCAGAGCATCAAACAGAGTGAAAGGCAGAGGGACTGCTTGTAAAGTTGGAGCTGTAGTAGAGAGAAGGAGCTGCATAAGCCGATGTCTCCTCTGTAGTGCTGGTTCCTATGCCCTGTCATCATTGGTGGGTGTAGCATCTGCCAAGCATGACCCATTCAAATGAAGGAGGCCACTCTGCAAGTGTCCTGCAGCCTTGTGTAGTACAGCAAACAAGGGGTTAAACAAGCAGTGGTGTGTTGCTTTCTCACCACCTGCTTTAACCCCTTGGACCCGCAGAAGAATGCAGTTGTGGGGCACTTTCAGAGTGGCCCCATTTACGTGAATGGGTCTTGACTGGTAGGCAGTAGCACCCACCAAAAGCAGCAGAGGGTGTAATTCCTGCTGTGGAATGTGTATACTTTTGCCTGCTGCCTCAGCAGCTAAAGGGGGTAGGAACTGGGGGTGGTAAAACCATGACTCAACCCCAGGGTTTTACCACCCTTCAATTTTACATGTGAACGAGCCCTAAGAGTTCTGCTGCTGGATGCAACTAAGGGCTCATTCACAAATGCAGCAGACACTATTGCTTCTCTGAAAAGCGAACCAAGTGTGTTTGACAGGTGGTGAGGAGGCGATATGTTGCCTCCTCACCACCTGATTTAAACCCATGATTGCCGCGCAAAACACGATAGTGTCACGATAGTATCGCAATTCGAGGTTTAAATCAGGTGTGAGGAGGTGACACTGGCCGACACGGTGATATTTAACTTCTCCCATGTTGTTCAGTAGATCTCCACCTCTTTAAGGTTGCATACCCTTGTTCTACATAATCTGAAAATGATTACACACACTGCCTTGACTTATTTTAGTTTCCACATTTATGTATGAAATAGTAACAATAAAAAAAAAAAATCAGGTATCACATGCATGGATAATCCTTAAATTGATAAATGCCAAGAAATATAAAATGAAAGTCCCAGTATTTATTAATCCCAAATGAATCTACTAAAGGTTTCAGAGAATAAAAAAGCTATAATCTGCCATTTAGTGGATTTTCTGTAAATATATTTTAAGAACTCACCTCAATTCAGCTTTTACGTTATCCCTGTGAGAATATAAATTAGCTACTAAAATAATATGCGCAAAGTTTAAAATGCAATGGCAAAAACCAAATTTTCTTACTGTACTTGAAAATGTAAGAGCGTGTGTGATTCTGTTAGGATAAGCCACCTATCTCACTGTAATGTGTTGGTATCTTGTTTATGGATCTAATCTTCTGGTACAATTCAAAAGGGTTATGTCATTAAAGAGCTAGTTCACCTTTACCAGAAAAAAAAATGCTTATACAGTGTTGTAGATAGAAAACAAACTATACAGCTTTGACCAAAGTTGAATAATGCCATTGCTATAGGTGTAGGCCATTTACGTACCTCAAGAAGCCTGGCCTGACAACTCTCAGGATGTTGCTAGGATGTTGCTAGATGAAGCCTAGCTACTACCATTTAACTTCCACCATCACAGGAGTGAGCCCTCAAACTCTAAACTACTGCATCAGTTTTTTGGTAAAGGAGATGGCCTTGTACTTGGGATGTTGCCCGCCCCCCCACACACACACACAAACACACACACACACGCTGTCTTGCCATGGCAGTGCATAGGTTCATTGATTACCTCCATTATACTCTTGCCTTGAATTATCCTGGATATAGGACCATCTATTTTTTTAGACTCAGTCTTTCATTCAGGAATACAAAAAGAAAGAATACCCAGGCAGGTTATGGAAGGTGACGTATATGGTGAAGAGCCGGCAACTTGTTCTCCCGATAAAAGTACTTTATTAATAAAGGGTACAGTGTGCAAGCTACAGCACGTTTCGGTAAAAAGACCTTATTCATAGCCTTTCTAACAGAAACGTGTAAGCTGCTGTAACTTGCACACTGTAACCTTTATGAATAAAGTACTTTTATAGGGAGAACGAGTTGCCGGCTCTTCACCTTTTATGCCTATGCTGTTTAAAGTGCCAGGAAGACACTGTGAGCTTTGGAGCACCGTTGGTCTACCTCCAGGGGAAATCAACCTAGGCGTACATTTTGTTTATGTTAGGTGGCTTAAAAATAATCAAAAAGCCTTCCACAAAGAAAATGCAATGCACAGTAGAGCTTTACTACAACAGATGGTATCTGCATGTCTCATTTTCATCACAAATCTAGAAATAAGGGATTTATTCTTAATTTTGGGATAGTAGCCAGAGCCATGTAAATCATTCCTTTTTGCCCCAGTGTCAACTGCTATTGATAACTGCTGGTTAAAGGCAGTGTTTCTCAAAATTTTTTCATTCACGGAGTTCTTGAAATATAGTTTCAGTCTTGAGGAACCCCAGTCTAAAGCTTGGTTTACACTACTGCGTGTCGGGGAACGTACACAATATTGCACACATTCCTGACACGCAGATAAATGTGCTGCTCTCTAGCAGACATGCAAGGGGTGCCAGTAATGCACCCCTCCCAGAAATTTCCTTGGGAGGGGGGGATTTTTTATGTAGAGAATGGGTATGTGCCAGTTATAGTGACAGCAGAAACTGCTCTGTATGTGGGTCTCTGTGCAGCTGACCAGTGCTGGATTAATTGAGTGGTGGTTTACTAAGAAATTAGCATGGGTGTGGCTGCTTTTAAAAGTGCCCTTACACATTGCAGCACTGAATGTTGGAGTGAACCTAAACCAACTTCAGGGTATCTGTCCCCCATTCAGTATATTCTACTGAGAGTTGAGGTCAGGCTAGGATTTCATCCTAACTTCTTATTAGGGCATTGGTATCTTTGTTTGTTAGTGGACACTGGACTTTTTAACCAGCAGACCTCAGTATGTCAGGTCAGACTGTGACGGGCGCAGCGTCAGACCCCAGACCTCACCAAATCCGTGACAGAAGGACTAGCCAATCTAAAACCTCAATTTCACGTGCGTAACAATGCCACGCCCAGCTGCACCCTGCACCCCGATTTTCCAGCTAATTGGACCACAATCGATGCACCTGCAGTCTGGGAGCGTTTGTTACTGGGTCAGATTAATTACGCAATTAACCCTTCACACTGCCACCACCTCCTTTTTGTATAGAGAAAGAGGAAACTCAGCAATACACTAGGATGATTGGTTAATCGTCGGTATACCGCTATCTCTGTAGACAGGTTATACAGAGGGTTAAACACTCATAGTAGCGCTCTTCAGCGGCAGGGATTCGTAAGTTACATTAAAGAGCTATAGAAACAGTTCAACACTTTCAGAAAGTAAGATTTAGTACTAAAAGGTCAAAAGGGTGCAGTAGAAATATTTACAGAAAAAAGATGTAGCCAATATATATATATATATATATATATATATATATATTGTATATAGAGCACAACAGCACAGCAAACAGATAACAGGAAGTTTAGGTAAATAAGTACTTGCCCAAAAAGATGCCTGGGGTTAAGCAGTTTCAAGTTTGATGAGCTTAAAAGGGATTTCTAGTCTCGCACTCAGTTTCGATGTTACAGCAAGACTCGGCTTCTCTCTCTCTCTGCGAGATGTTAAACGCAGGAGATCCTCACTTCTCTCATTACACACCAAACATAACAGCCTCTTTTCTACCCAAAATCAACTGGTATCTTCTTACAACAGCAAGCCAATTGCCTTATTTGGAAAAAGGATTGCATAGACAGCCCCTTAACAATGTACACTGAACGCATTCCTGTGGGAGGGGGAATGAGGGGATAACATTAGGACTTCTTAACAAAATGAGGGACGTGCCTGGCTCTTGTGTACAAGATTGCTACACCCCCCCCCCTCAGGTGGTTGCATAAGAGTTTAAGAGAAAGACCAAAATCCAGAAGTTTGGAGCAAAATGGAGAACCGCGCCTCTCCCTGTGTGCATGACTGTTACACAGACCACACCTGCTCCACCACCATCACCCTTAATACTGTTCCTCTTCTCCCTCTTCACCCATGACTGCAGACCTGTGTATGGCTTTAATTCCATCATCAACTTTGCAGATGACACTATGGTGATCGCCCTCATCAGGAAAAAGGTTGAGATGGCCTATAGGGAGGAGGTACAACATCTGGTTGCATGGTGTGCGGACAATAACTTGCTCCTTAACTCCACCAAGACTAAGGAGCTTATTGTGGACTTCAGGAGGGAGAACAGAGGCACACGTGACCCTATCCACATCAATAGAATTCCAGTTGAACGTGTCGCCAGTTTCAAGTTCCTGGGGATCCACATTTCAGAGGACCTGTCCTGGACTACCAATACCTCCAATCTGGTCAAGAAGGCTCACCAACGACTCTTTGTGTTGAGGACATTGAATAAGAACCATCTGTCCTCATCTATCCTTGTGAACTTCTATCGCTGTGTGATAGAGAGCATCCTCACCAGCCGTATTACAGTCTGGTATGGGACCTGTACTGTCACTGAGCATAAGGCACTGCAGCGGATAGTGAAAACTGCTCAACGCATTATAGGGATTCCACTTCCAGTCATTGAGGATGTCCAGAAGAAACACTGCTTGCGCCGAGCTCCAAGTAATTTCAAGGATTCCTTTCATTTTTCTCATAGACTTTTTCATTTCCTGCCTTTCCGGGACTTAGGAACAGCTTCTTTCCTATAGCTGTTACATTACTGATTTTGTTTGCTCCTTGTTGATCCCTTATTCCCCTATACACTTATCTCCTCTTCTCATTTCTTCTGTCTATATAAACATTAAATTGTGTTCATTTTACACACTGGCATAAGTTCTCATTTCACTCATTCGTGTAATAAATATTATGCATTAGCTTTACATTCATTCTTAATTATTCATAATCTGTATATTATGTCCATAGTGCTTCCATCTACATATTAGTCTATAGTACTTCCACCTGTACATTATGTTCATAAATAGTGTCTATCTTGTACATAGTGCAGAAACGGTATATTTTGTACTGCTGATTGCATTTCTGGTTAGATACTAAACTGCATTTCGTTGCCTTGTATTTTTACATGTGTAATGACTATAAAGTTGAATCTAATCTAATTATAATCCACAGAGCAAGGAGAGAAATCTCAGCCTCCAAACACAATGCATGCCCAGCTTGTAACTGGTGATAGCAGCCTCAACCTAACTCCATTCAGTCTACAGGGGGCTTGCACTGGATGGAGGTAAGACTGAGGCAGCAAACACGCTGGGCTTGCATGGTGTGCGTTAGGTGAGTATTCTCTCCTTTTTCTGCGTCTGAAGGTTGGAGGACTGGGATAATGACTTTCATACGACTGTGGAGTGGTTCTAAAGCCGTATGATTTTTTTTTTTCTTAATGCATTCTCTACAGTAAAATAAAAAAAACCTTCTGTGTTGCAGGATCCCCCTTCACCCCCTTATACTTACCCAAGCCCGATCTCAGTCCTGCACTGTGCACAAGAGCTGCTCTCTCCCTCCTCACAGTGCAGATTGATAGCAGCGGGAGCCATTGGCTTCTGCTGCTGTCAATCAAATCCTATGACAATGGAGTAGGGGTGGGGCTAAGCCCCGCTGTCTGTGTCAATGGATGCAGGCAGCGGGGCCTGGGAGTGAATCTACATAAGTACCCCCCTAAGAAGGAAAGAGCCAGCAGCATCGGACCCCAGAAGACGAAGATTGGGGCTGATCTGTGCAAAACCATTCCACAGAGAAGATAAGCATAACATGTTTGTTATAAAAAAAAAAAAATAAAGGTTTACTATCACTTTAACCTGATACCTCATATGCAATGCTTTTGCCAGGCCAGTGGCTCAATAAGTTGTATGGGGGGATGAAAAGGACAACCATGGAGCATACCACTTCAAAACAAATTAGCAAGACAGCCCCCTTATTTATATTCTTACAAGTATCTTTTAATTACTATAGACCTTTTTTGGGGTGGAAAAAGTCCAGTGTTTGTAGGTATTGAAAAATGCCTAATTCCAGCCTACAGTGGGCCTATTTTCCTATGATAAATGTCGTCTTGTTTCTCAGCTCAAGAGGTCCAGACAGAATAATGATTTTTCTGTTTCTTTCCTATGAGTGTAAAAGACCTTCTTGATGGGTTTATTTTCCTAAACATATTCCTAAGCTTATTTGCAAAAGCATGAATTTAAATGTGATCTTGTGAAGGAAACATTACTGAGATGTTGTTTATGACTGTGACTGTCTTTGACTTTATTACATAGAAATATATTGATCATTAAAATTGAATCTTTATCACACTTTACAGTTTTAATCAATCAAAGGTTTGTCAGGATTGCTGTCTATATATTGTGGCTAGAATTTCATTTTTACACTGCAAGGCAAAATCTGGTATCCCTTCTCCTCTCTTAGTTTGTATGGAATTAAATATGCTTCACAATTAGAGTAATTAGATAATCTTGTAAAAAGCCAGCACACTGTTGTTGCTATCCAGTTATGTGTTAATTCCTTTTTTCTAATAAACACTGCAGTCATGATAATTGGAACTTGTTGCCAATGGTAAAAGCTTTTCCAGCTCTGAATTTCATGTACAAGTCCCTTAAGGCTTGGTTCACACCTATGCATTCTTGTTTTTGATCCTTTTTTTAATGCCTTTTGCATTGTACTCTGCATTTTTACACGTTTTTGGCACATTTTTACCGCGTTTTTTTTTTTTTTTTTTTTTCTAAAGTAGAAACGTTTTTGTTACTGGGCAGAAAAAAAAACTCCAAACTTGGCAAAAACGTACTACATGAATTTCAGCGGAACTCTATTGTATCAGAAATGCTGCTTTTTGCATTTAAAATAAGTTCCTTTCCAAAAACGCAGCAGCTCCAAAAAGCATAGATGTGAACATGTCCCCTAGGAAACAATGTTAAAAGGACTGCAGTGCGTCTCTGCACAAAGCACTAAAAAAAAACTCATTGGTGTGACCCAGGGGTAAGACCATTTCACACCTTTGAAATTGTGATGCATTTTACATTTCTTTCCTATAGAAGGTCTAAAGTTACTCATTATAGGTTATAAGAACACAACACAAGTAGAATGGATGTTTATGTGACATAACTACATTGGCATTGATAGATATAACAGCCTGTCTTTAAGGAGCTTTCCTGTTTCTTTAATATTGTTTATTACTACATTTTACTGACTCCATAAGTTATTTTCTTTTCAGCTAACCTGATACATTTAAAGCGATAGTCTACTTAAAAGTGGTATTTGAGGTTTTGCAGATGCTAAGATTTTTGTAGATGAAAAGGTAAACCACCCAACCGTTTTTTGTCATCTCATCTCTGAGGAACTATGAGATGAGTTCCTATGTGAGTTCCTTGGTTTGCACACTTGCTATGATGATTAGTGACAGTCACAATCTTCTCACTGTTGGAGTTTTAATTTATTCTTTATCATGAAGAATGTAACAGAAGATGATGGAAGAAGCAAACCAGGGAATTCACAATCTCATTTACTCCAGAAATCTGGAGTTATTCAGCTACATGCACCTAATTCACTATCACGTAACCTCCCTGGAGGTCTGATTATGTCAATATTTTTGAATGTCAAAGCGGTTTGTTTTTCATGGAAATTTGTTGTTTTATGTTGTAGGCCTGTAATTCTTAGGAATAACTCACTTAAATCTGTCCAAACAAGAGTCTAGTAAACATCCCGGGTATGATAAAGTTTGAAACATGAAATAGTAAATTATAATATAATAAATAATTATAAAAAATTATAATATAATAATACATTTAATTCAATAATGTAATCAAACCAAAAACAACTTTTGACCTAAAGGGATGCTTTTTGGATGCCATGGATGTTCTCAAGTTTCTAGGCAGAAAGAACGGTAATAGTGCAGGCAGGGCACTGGACAAAGCACTAGGGACAAAATTGAGGTGAAATGGTTTGATACAGTAATGTAATCCTAGCAGATTACAATGTATTGTGTGTGTGTCATGTTTTTACTTTTTTGAACCTCCCGCCGGTTCCGCCCCCCTGCATCGTGATGCTCGCAGGGAAGGGAACCCGGAAGACGGATGCCGGCATTGAGCGGAGGACACAGCGGGAGGACATCTGGGGATCTCAGGGACAAAGTAAGTTACACTACAGTATAATCCCGAGTGTGACTCAGGGTTACCGCTTTTGGTACCGAAGATTAACCCCCGATCTTCACTCAGGATTACCACCAGGGAGGTTAAAGCAGTATTAAACCAAAAACGATAATACTAATGCCCACGCCTATGAAAGGTACCAGGGGCCTCTACTGGGGCCCCCTACTGACCCTCGTCCTTGGGCAGTGCCCAAGTGCCTCAATAGTCAGTCTGCCCTTGCACTTGATGCAAAGGTACACTCTGATGGGGACACTGACGTAACATGGCATTCTAATATGGACACCTAATGTATAGGGGCACTGTGACAGGGACCACCTAATGTAAGATGGCACTCTACAGTAATAGGTACGATTGATGTAAGGGGACACTTTGAGGACACCTAATGTAAGGGGGCACTCTGATGAGTAAACCTGATGTAAGAGGCACTCTGATGGGCCCATCTGTTAGGTGGCACACTGAAAATTGACAACAAATACTGATATGCCATGGAAAAAAGGTGCCTATTTGCTTTCAGTAAATCAATCACATCAAATCATTCTTCGGTAGTACTTGCACCATTGTTGCAAACTGGTAAACCCCCTAGTATAAAACTTAAGTAAGTATTTGATTGCATGTAGCATTTCATTAGTATTTGTCATCTGCAATAATTTTGATTATACCTTTCTTTAAAGTCTTCTGCACATGCTTGTATATTTTCTGTCTGCAGCATAAGTCGAGCATTTTCCAACACAGCATCCCCGACCTATAAAAAAAAGGCAACTATAAAGGTGACTAAAACGTTCCCTTACATACCACCATGGACATGGACCTATAGATATATTTGTAAATTTGTGTGCATGTATAGAGCTTTATATATGCAAAACTGATAGAGTATGCATTGTCTCCAGATGCATTGACCCAAGTAAAGTTATCTCATTGACCAAAATTACAGTTTACTTCTAACCAGGCTCATTCTCTTCTGTTTTTTGCTAGATATGCTGTATATGGATTGGTCAAGACAGAAGGTGCCTGGGGCAGGGGTGGACTGGCCATTTGGAAACACGGGCACTGCCCGAGGGCCCGGGGTCAATAGGGGGCCCCATGAGATGCCCCTGGTACCTTTTTTATAGGCTTTTTTGAGTTTGGGCAAGGACACAGGAGCCCCATGATCCCCTATTGCCCGGGGGCCCCATGAGTTGTCAGTCCGCCCCTGGCCTGTGGAATTTCATTCCGAGAACAAACATAACCAGCCAGCACTACTATGATAAGGAATGTCTTTTGTGGGCTAAAGAAGCTGCACTCCATATATTAGTAGGGCTTATGAATGGTGCCTGCTGCCTTAAAAGACATGTTTTATTGCTGCACAGCTTTTGCATATACTATATATGATAAAAAAAGGCCATGGATGAATTAAAAATAATTAAGTACTTTATGAGCTGTGAAAAAGACATGGACTAAAATGATAAATAAAATATCAACATCAAAAAAGTTATTTTTTTCATTCAGCTTTCAACAAATGAGCAAAACACCTTTGATGGTATTGTTAGTTGTGCAATGGCAGACTGAGCAGCAAAGCAAGTCATAGTAAATTTTTTTCTAATTAGGGGTTCATCTTTATAGAACATAACAAAGTAAATAAATTGATTTAACCCTTACATTTTTATATTAAAGAAGTGCAATAATTGCACTAAAGCAAAACGAAAATCAAACAGTGGTTTAGGTCCTTTAGCCCACCTTGTGATTACCATTAAAAACCGTTTTTGTTTCATTTAATTTCATTTAATTTCAGATTTGCTTGTTAACCACATCAATACCGGGCACTTTTACCCACTTCCTGCCCAGGCCAATTTTCAGCTTTCAGCGCTGTCGCATTTTGAATTACAATTGTGAGGTCATGCAACACTGCATCCATATGAAATTTTTTCACACAAATAGAGCTTTCTTTTGGTAGTATTTAATCGCTACTGAGTTTTTTTTATAGTTTGCTAAATAAAACAAAAAAAAATGAAACTTTTGAAAAAAAAAATTTTTCTTCGTTTTCTGTTATAAAATGTAGTAAGTAAATAACATTTCTTCATAAATTTAGGTCAAAATGTATTCTGCTACATTTCTTTGGTGAAAATACCCCAAATTAGTGTATATTATTTAGTCTGTAGGAAAGTTATAGAGTCCACACTGTATATCTGACAATCGATCAATCCTGATGTACTGATTGCCCATCTCATTTCTTGAGGCCCTGAAATGCCAGGATAGTACAAATACCCCCAAAATCACCCATTTTTTGGAAGATAGACAGTTCAAGGTATTTAGTGAGAGGCATGGTGAGTTTTTGGAGGTTGTAATTTTTTGTTACAATTTTTTGGAAAATATAGAAATTAAAAAACAAAAAATCAGAATTGTTTTTTTTTTTTGCATATTGTCACCAGTCCAGCGTTGCTATATAATTGGTGTGATGGTGATCAGAGACACTGACTGGTGACAGTATGTAAAAAAATAATAATAATAATAATTATTTTTTCTTTTTTTTTTACTATTTTTTTTTTTAACACAGTGACCAAAGTAATATAATTTTACCATAGTAACATTAAACTACTCTGGGCAAGTGATCAGGATTTTATTATTTTTTTAACACATTATGATAGCTAATACCAATGTATTTCATTGATAATTGCAATCATTGTTACTGAATGAAACTGATTCAATCAGTCTTTTGTTGTGATTATCTGTGATTGGGCAAAGCTCATCACATGATACAGATGGGCTGTGATTGGCCCTGTCTGTATAATGTGACTGCTTTGACCAGTCACAGCTAACATAATTGTATACAATGGATGGCATGGCAGGAAGACATCCATTGCATACAGTTGATGTGATCTGCTGTGATTGGTTACAGTGGTCACATGACACTGGCAATGGCCCGGTGTAGTGATACGTTATAGGCTGTGTCCCGTGGATACAGCCGGTGACAGATCACGTTGCTGCGTGGCCTATTTTGACAGGACGTCATATGATGCCCAGTCACAACGAGGAGTATCCCGCCCGACCTATACCAGATTGACGGCTGGGCAGGACACTCCTCGTTGTGACTGGGGGTCATATGATGCCCTGTCAAAAGGGGATGCACAGCAACGCGATCTGTCACCGGCTGTATCCACAGGACGCAGCCTATGACGTATCACTACACCGGTCCGTTGTCATATTTGTTATGTTAGCATGATTTGTTTTCGGTATTCATTTTGCATATTTGGATTTGTTTCGTATTATCAGATTTGTTCTGCATTTGATTCGAATTCGAGTGAAATTCAAATTTTAGAAGATTCATCTTAATGTGTTAATTTGTTATTTTGGGAAAAATTACTTATGTACTGCGTTTTGGATGGAGGTGGATTCATCAGAATCTCTGAATCATAATATAACAAATAAAACAAAATTGATTTCGGATTCATTTGTTGATTTATGATTCAGAGAATCTGGCTGATCCACTTTCATCCAACCCAAACACAATAAGGGCCCTTTTACACTGATCAGTTTTTGATCAGTTTTTCAGTTTTGAAAAGCAGAAAAAAAATGCATGAAAAATTTATCCTAAGGAACTCTTCACACTGGTCCATTATGTTTCAGTTGCATTTTTAAAAGTCCTGCTTGCTGCGTTTGTGGTAAAAATGCACCAAAAATGCACCTCTCCATTAAATGAATGGAAAACACAGCAATGCACCAAAAATGCAACACACCTGTGGGGTGTGCTTTTTCCAGTCACATGTCAACGGAAAAAAATGCAATGCAACTTCATAAAAAACACATCAATAAAGCAATGCACCACAGACAAAATGCATGTGTTTTTGCCACGTTTTTTGCAATGGTAAAAGTATCATATAAACACTACTGAAAACCAAAGAAGAGTTCCATAGGATTTAAAAGGATGCATTTTTTAAATTGAAAACTGATCACAGTGAAAGGGCACTGTAAAGTCCTGCTTGCTGCATTTTTTGGCACATGTTGGTGTGGTAAAAAAACACACACACCAAAAATGTACCTCTCTGTTGAAATGAATAGAAATAATGTGAAAAACACATAAAAAATGCTGAATACTTGTGGGAGGTGCTTTGTCCAGCCAAGATTTCAGGGTAAAAATGCCACACATATGTGGCAAAAATGCATTAAATACCCATCAAAAACGTAATGCACTGCAACAAAAGCATGGCAAAAATGCATATGGTTTTTTGTTTGTTTTTGCAAGAGCAGTGTGAAAGCAGCCTAAGTAAGAATCATCATCTTATTTCACTTTTATACCTTACTGTATTTTTTGCAATATGCTTCCATTTCAAATTCGAATTCATATTTGATTTTGGATAACTTGTTAATTTGTTACATTATTTCATTTCATTATATTTTATTTTGGATTCATTGAAATTCGCTGCTATTGTGATTCGGAAATTTGAAAATGTGAATCTCCGAATAATGAAAATTATGTCCGGATTTTGATTCGAAACTAAACAAATCGTACATGTGTATTTTTAATCTGTGTGAGGCAGATGCTCTGACTCATTGCCTATCCCTAAGCACAGAAGTAACAGAGAGAAGACACTGGGGCCACATAGTGAGGGTGGCAGAGAGAAGGCAGTGAGACTGTATGGTGGTGGAAGGGAGGTGGCAGAAGAATCGGTCTGTTTGGGGGGGGGGGCAACAAGACTGGATTGTACAGGAGAGGAGAAACAGCAGACAATGAGACTGGAGTGTGGAAAAGGAAAGTGAAGCCAACAGGACTGGAATGTAAAGAAGGGAAAGATATGAGGCAGCATGCCCAAACGGTTGAGAAGGAAACAAAAGAAGCTATGATTGGACTGTGGTGTAAGGGAAAAGAGAACACAGTGAGACCAGATGGTGGAGAGGGCTGAAGCTCTCTTTCAGAGGTTTTGTGGCTGGCTCCATCAAAAAGGTTTCACTGTTGTCAGAAGAGGAAGTAGAAGAGTAAAAAATCCTAAATATGTCAGTTATCGGAACAGAAGAAAAAGGCAAACCCATAGGAACAGCTGCTTAAAGGTAAGGTTTCTCTACACTTGGACGTAAGAGGAAGTCCTCCTAATGAGAGAACATCCCACCTTCTGCACTCTTTCCCCCCTTTATTCTATCTCTACCAAATCTTCATTACAGTTATTACATTTACAATTAAAACATTTTCAATTTAAAGCAGAACTGCATTAATTTTTTTTTCTCCCATGCTGTGGGACTGTGCCCACACTGCATGGGTTAACTACTTGTTTTGTCCAGGGGTGCACAGAAAGGATATACTTACCCGATCCTTCGATCCTCCTGAAAACAGCATCCCCCACATTCAGCAGTGGACTGTTCCTGTCTTCCTCACGTCCTTAGCCGGTCTATGGTCTTGATTACCTCAGGAATAGTCCATGCACAACACCGCTAGCGTGCGGGGGGCAAGAGCAGCAGGGACCGGTCTTGTGCTCAGAGGTTCGGTAGATTAGGTGAGTATATCTCCACTCTGCAAACCCCTAGACAAAAAAAGCAGTTAACCCATGCAGTGCAGGCACAGCCCCACTGCATGGGAAAACATTTTTCCCAGAGTTTTTCTTTAAAATTACATTTGGAGTCCTAACAGAACTTTGATAGCCTCTAAAAATCCAAAATGTTAGATACCCTCCCTGCCTGAAATAAAAACATTAGGAAGAACAGTCAATACTTTTTTCTTGAGACAATCTATTGCTGGCCTCTCCTGAAAATACTGGTTGCCTTGCTGACATCCTGAATCTTTTGCTTTCACACTGACTCAGAGCAATATGAAGATCAGGATTCATGGATTTTCTCCTGCAGTGACAGGTTTCATAATGATTTAAGTTTTTTGTTTAGAAAAGAGTAGCACAGGGTTAAAACCTCTTTTTTGCACTTTTTGTTCTATTGGAGAGAATTCACTTTCTGACCCATAAACATAACTGGAAATAAGAGGAAAGCTCTCCAAAGTGAGGGAAATTCCCTTTTAGGCAGTTACCAAAACAAGTGTTCTCTTTTGAAAGCCTTCACCTTTATTTCTGTTCTTTTTTTTCTTTCTTTTTTTTTTTTTTTACTGGGGACACAAAAAGCAGCAAAACATTGACAGCGTTGTTATCCCTTCCAAATGTTATCCAAAACTGTCCATATCCATTACATACTGTATAATAAATACAGTATATGGTTTAAAAAGAGTTTTTATGATGTTAACTTAGTTTTTGGGACCATGTCCTGCTGCAAAATAAAGTTAGGATTAGACAGATGTCTCTGTGATGTTATTGCATGATGGATTTCCTTGGGGATCTAAATCTGACCAAATTCCCAACACTGTGTGCATAAACCCAGCACCAAAGCTGCAAGGAACCTCGTTGTTTCACTGTTGCCTGCAAACACTCATCCTTGTGCTATTCTCTAGGCAAAGTGCCTTTGTTACACAAATTTGGACTCATTAGTCCAGACTAGAGCACCTACTGCCATTTTCAGTTCACTAGTTCTTGTGGTTTTTGTGCATAAGTGAGTCGCTTGACAAGTATTCCACAAAGACTACTTCTGGCCAGACTACTCAAGACTGTAGATGGTGTACCATGGTCCCACTGAATTCTACAAAGTATGAGCCAGTGGTGCCACAGGACAACGTCTGATTGCAAAGAGACATGAGGATTATGTATCTTTCATATGTTGCACTACGTTTCCTTGGCCAACCACTGCTTTTTCTGTTCTCAATGTTGCCTGTCTCTTTGTGCTTTTGCATATAAGCTTTGACAGCACATCTACAGTAGAAACAACCATCTTCCTTCATTTGCTGCCCGTAGAAGATCTTGTTGAAGGACTAAGACCATCCTGTGTCTTCTTGTTGTGCTGTTCTGTCCGTGTGTAAGATTTTTTACATGGAACTGTCTTTAGCAGTCTTTCTCAGGCAAAGTTGCTTGGAATCCCGAGGATTCCTCCAGAGTTTGCTAGGGGTTGCATAAGCAATTTCTCTCAGGGAAGCAACCATTGATTCCAATTACACTGTTCAACAGGTAAAAAGTTTTGGGCATAAAATTAGCTAATCTTACATAATTTTGGGGTGCTGAAAACGAAAATGACCCTAAAAAATGTTGATTGGCTCTAGTTTCCATGATATATTCACCCATCTAATGACGTAAGCCATTCAAAATTATGATGCAACTTCAGCTGCATATTGCGCAATTGATACTGGTGACCAATAGAAAATTGCATGTATACTGAGATGATGCAATATTAGCCTTTAATTGCATCACTTCACTGCATAAAAGCTGCAGTATCTGTAGCTGATTGGAGTTCGTCTTTACATTTTGTTTTATGCTTATATAGACTACTCAGTAATGCCTCGAACTTGTGTGAATAAAGCAGATAATTTCTGCTATATCTGCGGTGAAATAACTTTTATCTCACAAAAAAGGAGGATAACAGGAATGATTAAGAAAGCCTACAACTTGTATTTTGGCTGCAAGATAGGAGACCAGGACAAGAGCTGGGCACCACATATATGCTGCAATTCTTGTGGGACGGCACTGGAGCAATGGTTGAATGGAAAAAAGGCATCTATGCCTTTCGCTGTGCCAATGATTTGGAGAGAGCCAACAGATCATGTTAGTAATTGTTACTTTTGTATGGTGCCTCCAATTGTAAAAGGGCTAAATAAGAAGAAAAAGTTATCTGTGCACTATCCAAATATTCCATCGGCAATACGTCCAGTTCCTCATGGAGAGGGGCTACCAATTCCTAAAGCACCAGAATCCTTTGTGGTTGAGTCAAGTGAGGAAGAACCTGAAGCGTGTAGTCACGTGCAGTTGTAAGAGATACAAGAGAAAAGCCAAGAGAAGCAAAACCGACACAAACTGAAGACAAAACTAGAGAATCCTAAGTATTAAAATGATTCAACTTAGCTTATGGCTATAATTTTTCTTGGTAATCCTATGCAATATATTATGCCATTTAGGCTTTGTTATGTAGTCAATATCACTTGCTTTATATTTGTGGAAAGACATCTACAGTTGTGACCAAAATTATTCAACCCCCAATGCTGTAAAGGGGTTTAGGGACTATAGTGTACATTTGGAATTGTATTCAGAATCAAATCCTACAAGGACGTTGTAACTACCCAAATGCAACTAAAATGACATCAATTGTTTATGTAATACAGTAGTAAATGGTTCTTATGTGGTTTCTTCATTGCCACAATTATTCAACCCCTTAAAGACTACCACTCTGAAGAACAGAGGTTCATACAGGTGCTTTCCATCAGGTATTGAAAACACCTGTGGATGTCACCGAGCAGCAATCAAGCATAATAAGCACCAATTAGGCAGCTTTAAAATGACTGTGATACTCAGCTCCTTCTAGACATTTACTGGTGTGGTTACAAACATGGTGAAGGCAAGAGAATGGTCCAGGAAGACAAGAGAAGAGGTGATTTCTCTTCACAGGAAGGGCAATGGCTATAAGAAGATTGCAAAGATGTTAAACATACCAAGAGACACCTTAGGAAGCATCATTCGCAAATTCAAGGCAAAGGGCACTGTTGAAACGCTACCTGGTCGTGGCAGAAAGAAGATGCTGACTTCGACTGCTGTGCGCTACCTGAAGCGTAGAGTGGAGAGAAGTCCCCGTGTGACTGCTGAGGAACTGAGAAAAGATTTGTCAGATGTGGGTACAGAAGTTTCAGCCCAGACAATAAGACGCACACTGCGTAATGAAGGCCTCCGTGCCAGAACTCCCAGGCGTACCCCCTTGCTGTCTCCAAAGAATAAGAAGAGTCGACTGCAGTATGCCAAAAGCCATGTGGACAAACCACAAAAGTTGTGGGATAGTGTTCTGTGGACTGATGAAACAAAATTAGAACTGTTTGGGCCCATGGATCAACGCTATGTTTGGAGGAGGAAGAACAAGGCCTATGATGAAAAGAACACCTTGCCTACTGTGAAGCATGGTGGAGGGTCAATCATGCTTTGGGGCTGTTTTGCTTCTGCAGGTACAGGGAAGCTTCAGCGTGTGCAAGGTACCATGAATTCTCTTCAGTACCAGGAGATATTGGATGGAAACGTGATGCAGTCCGTCACACACCTGAGGCTTGGGAGACGTTGGACCTTTCAACAGGACAATGATCCCAAGCATACCTCCAAGTCCACTAGAGCATGGTTGCAGAGGAAAGGCTGGAACATTTTGGAGTGGCCATCGCAGTCACCAGACTTAAATCCGATTGAGAACCTCTGGTGGGACTTAAAGAAAGCAGTTGCAGTGCGCAAGCCTAAGAATGTGACTGAACTGGAGGCCTTTGCCCATGAAGAATGGGCGAAGATACCCGTAGATCGCTGCAAGACACTTGTGTCAAGCTATGCTTCACGTTTAAAAGCTGTTATAACTGTAAAAGGATGCTGTACTAAGTACTAAGATTGAATGTCACTTGGGGGTTGAATAAAACTGATAATGCTGTGAGCACAGAAAAGACATTTGTGGTTATTTCATTATAACTGTTATGTTATATTTGTCTGACCTACAAGTGCCTCTTTAATGTAAATGTAAGCAAGATGACTGAATGATCAAAAGCAATGTCAAACTGGCCAAAACACTCAATTTCAGTGGGGGTTGAATAATTTTGGTCACAACTGTATCTATATAATTATTGTGCATTATGTAGTCATTACGCCTATAGTAGAAAACTTTCCGTTTACAGAAAAACTAGAGCCAATTGACAAATTTCATTGTTATATTTGAACTCAGAATGTGAAATTCATTAAGAAATGGATCCTTTTGTTTCCAAAACTGGCAAAAAATAAAAATTTGTTGAACAGTGAATTATCTTTTGTAGCTATAAATGGGCATTCTTTCCACTGATCATATGTGTAAGGAAACATTACACCAACCACCAGAGCAAATATTTAGGGTGGACCTTGTGAGCTCTCTTTTCCCCTCAGGCTTTGGCATGGGGATATTGTGTGATGTGCAGCTCTGTGACTAGGCCTGAGGGTCTGGAAGCTTTTGCATTTGCTTGGTGCAAGCCTGAAAGCAAAAGAATCCTGCATGTCTATTGTGCTCCTGCTGTTGGAGGCCCTGAGATCAGGGAGCCTCACAGAGGACAGGAGTCTGGAAGAAGAAGTGATGCCTGGGATGAAATACTAGAGGTGACTCTGCTGATGGAAATCCCGAGGGCAAGGAACTTGTGGAGAGCCTGGAAAAGCATCAAGAGGACCACTTAGGCTGCTGTTGCTAAAGGAGATGCTGCTTCTTCTGAAAATGGTACAGGTTGCTGGTTTCATCTTTAAGGCCCATTTTGCCTGTACATAAATGGATAAAGTCTGAGTCTGCAAGTACGTAATCTTTTCTGAATTCCTTACACCTTTCCCCCCATGTGTCGCTGTGAGAAACAAAATCTTTAAAAAGTGACTGGCACCCAATTGTTACATCCCCCATCTTTTAACCATAGACTCAGCCCTAGGAAAATGCTAGCCCACCCTGCTGCTTGGGGTACACCACATGAATCCTGGGGTGGGGATACACAAAATTTAAAAAATGTTGACTTTGATCCTATTTTAAATTTTGTTTTACACATTGTGGCAGGGTCCAACAGTGTGATCTTTTGCCTTGAGACCATCTCATTTCAAAGTTTTGGCCGAAGCTCTACCTAACCAATTGCCTAGAGCTTAAAGCTGAATTCCAACTAAAAATAAGTTAAAAATGAGTAGCCCAATAAAAAATAACAAAACCAGCTTTTGCTGGCTTTCAGCTTCACTCTAGATTGAAGTATTTTTTTTCTTTCACTTCATACCAGACGCAATGGCATATTTGATCATGTGACCTGCAGCTGTTTTGTATTGGGGATGCCAATATCCTTGGAGCAGTAGTTCACAACCACTGAGCAGTGGCATGCTGCCAGGCAAAAAAGTAGAACACATCCTAATTTTTTCCCAGGGCAAAACACATGGTTAACACATGTTGATGCAATGCAGTGTGCATCAGTGCACAGGAAAAACAGCAGGTCAGTGCAAGTTTGGCCCCTCTGCCATAGAACCTTTGCATGTTCCTGGAAGTAAGGAGAAAGTTGCTTTTTAAAGCACAATATATGTGCGTTTACCTGTACACACATTGCAGTGTGAATGAACCCTATGTGTTCTCAAACTGATGGCCAATATTATTCAACCAGTCATGAGCTCTTCTCAATGTCACTCAGCTTTCTGTTCCTATCCGCATCCTTCTTGTCAGTATATGAACTGATTGGCTCTTCATACTACTACTTCCTCTTTCATTCCTATTCTGCTGTGGGCGTACTACTGCAAGAAGCTGATACCTGGTCAAATTCAAGTCCTTGCACTACATTACTTGCATTTAGAAAATACATTTAATGGAGTACTAATGATTACAGAGCTGCACAAATTTGACTTCACCTTATAGGGGGCAAAAATCTTTATCATTCAGAATCCTTTGTGCAGCCCAGATCACAATCATTATTCCTTTGAGTTAACATTGGGTATATACATCAGTGTAAATTAAGCACCAGGCCAGTGACTTGCAGCTGTTCTGTATTGTAGGTGCTGATGTCCTTAGAGCAGTGGTACTCAACCACTGGGCTTTGGCCCACTGACAGGCCACGGCCTTCCTCCTGTTGGATTTCCAGCCAGCTGCAGATTCCCTAATTTACTAGAGTGCCACCTAGCTCCCACAGTGACCCTCAACCCCACACAGTGCCCTCGGGACCCCTGAGAGTCCTCAACCCCCACACCATAGTACCCACCATCCTCCCACAGTGCCAACCAGCCTCCCACAGTGCCCCCCAGCCTGCTGCAGAACCTCCAGGCCCCAGTAATGCCCCCAACCTCAAACAATGTCCTTCAGTGCATCCCAACCTCCCACAGTACCACCTAGCGCCCACAGTGCTTTCCAGTCTCTTACAGTGCCCATGAAAAGCCCCCAATTCTCGGAGAGACCACAGGCCCTTCCAGATACCTTATCCCCTACAAGGCCACCAAGTCTGCCGCAGAGTCTCCTAACCCAAAGCCCCAACCAGAGCCTTCCAGTATGTCAATACATAATTTGCCTTCCCATACTTTTATTGAGAGAGTGTGAACCTTTTTTTTTTTAATGTTGGGGCATGAAAGGTTTTGGAAGGATTTGCTGTGTCCTGGTCTTAGTAAGGCTGACAACCACTGCCTTAGAGTCTTAGCTCACTTTTTAGACTACTGGTGTCCAGTGCATTGCTCAAAATCTGAAGCACCAGAGGACCTGTTTTAAAGAAGTCTGAAGTAAAAGTTTGATGACTTCATGACACTTAGCATACTTTCCTAATGCCCAGTTCATCTATTAAAGTGACCTAAATCTGCAGACAAAGATACTGTGGAAGACGAAAGCCCAATTCATACTACTAATATTCACTTATACTGTAGTAGTGTATATCATAAGTCAAAACTATATTTTGAGAATGTACCCATTATGCAAGTCATGAAATGATTTAAAAAAAAAAAGCTCCAGCACACATCTTCAGGGTTTAATTAGCGATTAACAAAGTATGATTGTTTTACAGGGTAAAAGGGTATAAAGTGTCTGGCTGTCCAGTTATATATTTTCCATTTAAATGCACAATTCAATGACCAAACCCTCTGGGGCAATGTACAATTTATAGCATGTGGAAAATTTTCATTTTAATGAGGGATAGGAATTTTTAGTCTATACATTTTTTACTGTGCATTTCAAAATGGAATATTTCCAAGGCATGTTAGATTTTTTTTTTTGTCTGTGCACAGCTGTTCACTTTTCTGTGAACAACTTAATCACTGGAAGGTCTTTCCGCTGCCTTGGCTTGAGCCCAGTAATAAGCCAAGTTTTTTCTGTACCATATTATATTTGTGTCACTTCAGTTATGAATGACTTGCTGCCACACCTTATTTACTATCTCTTATCAACTGTTACCACAGACTAATTTATTATATTCTGTGTGCATGTGTGTGTAATTATATTTAACTTTTTCTATTTCAGTAAATGTAACATTTTATTTTCATTAAGCTGGATGTCACATCAGTTTCTACATCTAAATTTTTGTAAAACTGAACTCATCATTTTTCACCACTTTTTCCTAGCCTTCTCCCCTGACTTTTTGATCAAGATCAAAAATACAACTGTCAGGTGTTGGGTCCTGGATTCTGACCTGTCCTTTCAGTCTCAAATCCAAATCTTGCAGACTTTAACTCAATCTTTTCTAAATACAGGATGTACCTCTGTTTATGAATTTAGTGCGTTCTCCGGGACGTTTCGTATTGTGAAAAATTCATAAACTGGAATGCATTGAAAACCAATTAATCCATTCTGAAGGTAAAAAAAAAGTCGTTGTCACTATGCCAGTGTTTAAATGTAATTACCAGCTTTTTTTTCCTTCACTATAGCTCAGAGAATCAGCTGTCACTTTCCCCCCAGCTAAAAGAAAGAAAGTTTCCTTTATTTCCTTGAGTTAAAAGAAACAATGTTTCCTTTTAGTTTGTTTCTCGAGATAAAAGAAACAAAGTATCCTTTAGCTCCGGGGAAAGTGACAGCTAATTCTGTGAGCTATAGTGAAGAAAAAAAAAAGCCGGCAATTGCATTTTAAAATCGGCACTGGCATACACTTCGTATTGAGAAAAAAATTTGTAAACAAATCATAAACCGAGCCATTATTTTCAATGGATTTTCATTCGTAAACCAAAAATTACATACTCTACCCAGGCCCATTCAAAGCTAAGTTCACTTTAAAAAAAATCTACATGCACATGATTTTGCAGGTAAAAAAAATGTGCTTATATTATTTTTAACATTGGAGCCTGCAAAGCATTGCACTGATCATGGGTGCAATGTCAGGCTCCTGCAGACACAGGAGACACATGTCTGTTTCCCCTGCTGAGAGCCAGATTTCCTTACATTGTAGGAAGTGTGAATATACTATGAATGTGTTCATCAGTGCCCTCACAGTTCATTGAGAACTCCAAGCTGTCTGCCTCAGTGGAAGATTGGACATGTAGTTTATTCATTCACAGATTCCTGGCACAGAGTGTACGGAGAGGCTCCCCTACCCACTGTCAAGCGGGGTGAGGTGTGTGAGCAGTGGGTGCTGCATAGTAACAGATTACATGTTATACCCTAAATACTGATGTAACATTACTAAAGGTGAACTTATTCTTTCAGTCAGTTATGAAATCGGCTATAAGACCTTATCAATCGCTCAGTGTCAGCCACCCCACTCTGTCAAGTCCTCCACTGGCTTATGATTGCCCAAAATTCAAGATACTTCCGAATTCAGAGCTCCTTGCTCTGCACCCAAACCAAATGGATAGGATTGAGTGCACCTAGCATCCTAACCTTCCACAGAGCAATTTGCCTTGATTAATCTACATTCTGGTGGTCCCTGGCAACAGCGCTGTCCTGGCTGCAAGTTGAACAAGTGGTGCTCCAAAACAACACCAAGGCTGCTCTCTGCCCTATTTCTTCATCCTGACCCTAAGCGCCTATATCTCAGTTCTTTTACCTGCCATTCCACAAATCTACAGAGGCAACCTTAAATATCTTTGAATACTTCCACTTGCTTTGATGGAACTCTGACCTATCACTAAATTAGGTCACAGTAGGTATCAGACATGTTGGAGACCTCTTTACAAGAGACGCATTCATCGTTTTCTCTGAATTATGTTCTAGCTACAATCTCCTCAAATTGGACTTCTATAAATGCCTCAGTCAGGAATATCCTCTACAAAGTTTTCTGGTCTAATGCTCCATTTTGTTGGGAAATTACTTCATCATTATGAAAAAATCAGACTCTCAAACCAAGGGAATCTCATTCATCGATTGTCTACTCCAGCCTGACCTACAAAATAAATGAATATTTATGGCCTACTGGCAGAACCTTTTTTAACTTCACCATCCCTACTATTCTATAGCACAATATGCTTAGAACCCCACTAAAATTTTCTAAATGCCTCTCACACTGGGAGTCCTTGAGAAGATATTTAATCGGAGGTACCATACTCCCTACAGGCTCACATCCATATTCCCAGATCATTCAACAAAATACTGGTGCAACTGTGATCACCCAAGAACTTGACCCCACATATGATGATCCTGCCCTATCATCACCTGGTTCTACATGGTGGTCAAAGCTTTTCTGTTATCAGTAATGTGTACACTGATGACTATCACGCCATACATGGCTCTCCTAGGAGCAGGCATTCAGGCCTTGCTTCATCATATACAGTTAATCACAACTCATACCCTCATTGCTGCCAGACTAACTGTTGCGAGACAATGCAAAAACCATACCACCACCTTAGCTATAAGATGTTTTTCTTATTCTCAGTGACCATCTCCTGCTGGAATCTCATATGATAAAGCCCATCTCACAGCTTCTAAATGTCATGACCAATGGGCCTTAGGGCTCAGGAGACAGGAGCGTTCCAGTATCCTAATTTCACCTAACCTTTCACTCCTTATTCAGGACCTAAAGCCCTATTACAATTAAAATATATATTCTCAAAGGTCCTCACCTTTATTGTTTACTACTCTAGAGCCAATGTATTATGCCACTGTAACTCACTGCCCTACTGTACTGCCCTGTGTACTGTTTGTTATTTTGCACCACTGTTTTTACCTAGAAGCTCAGGCTATTCTTGGGGAAGTTGCCAAACTACAGCATAGCTAGGTTACTATGTTGAGCTTATTATTATTTATTGATGCAAGGTTTGAAGATTTGTTTTTTGTGCTTTATTTCTTTGTATCTTTTATCATGTTTCAAAATAATAGATTTATGTTCAAAATACTAACAACAATATTCAAAGCCATTCCCACCCCTCCCTGTGCGACATCACAAATCTTGTCTCAAAGTATCACCCAAACCACCCTCTCTTCTCCTCTCCCTTGTTTTCTCTTCCCAGGACTTCTCCAGAGCCTCTCCCATCTTCTGGAACTCTCTACCCCAGTATATCTGGCTATCACCTACTCTATGCAGGTGATCCCTAAAAACTCATGTCTTTGAGGAGAACGCATTTTGCAGACAATTTCTCCAAGCAACCATAACCTGTGATTGTGCAGCAAAGGAAAATTTATTTTAAAAGAGGAAGAGACAAAAGATCAGTTGGAGAGTTCACTGCAGTGCTGGCATATGCCCCACAGACTAGATCTCTCTCAATCTAATGCCCATTATGTTGGTTCTTGGTTGTACGGTGCCTTCTCCTTAATAATACTGCACAAGGATTTTAATGTTTGAGTCAGTGCATTACTTTTATCTATTTACATAAAAAAAAAAGCTACACTATGCCGGTGTACTCTATTTTGTGGGTTCATCTTTTCCAGTTTACAATGTGCTGCTCTCTGCTTTAAGCTACAAGGGACAGCATTTGGACCTTCAATGATGAAGGACTTGCACTTGATGTGACTATTCATTGGAGAACCTGTTACTCGCAGCTGACAGCTTAGATCTGTTTCTATTTGTAGAGCAAACAATTTGCATTTCGCATAGTACTAATTAGTATCTTATAGCAACTTATCAGAAATAACTTTGCTGATGTTACGCTAAAACAAGATGGATCCTGATTGGTTAAAATGGCTACTAAACTTTGCATTGAATGCTTTCTCTTAGTACAGCTTTAATGAACACGCCTGTGGGTAACCTATACTTTACATAATTGGTGTATTTATTTGACACTTTACAAGATAAATAGTCTTTTAAATGTGTTCTCAAATCTTTTAATTATTTTTCCTGTATAGTAATTCTGGCATAACTTTGTCATTTACCTAATTCTTTGTTAAAAAAACTGTTTTTGTAACCGCAATTCATGTAAATATTACTCTTGCTTCATTATTAAAGATTAATATATATCCTTTGTACATGTTCGGCACAGTAGCAAAAGATGATTGGAGTGATCTGTGTTCTAGTCCAGGAACAAGGTAGTTGGGCACATACTATTTAAAATCCACTGCATTACTATTGCATCTACCGAGGAAAAATTAAGTTAGGGTGGGGTGAAGAGTGTGATGGTGGTGTGTCCCAATCACAATGGGGAAATACAGTATCTCACAGAAGAGTCTGCACCCCTCACATTTTTGTAAATATTGTATTATATCTTTTCATGTGACAACACTGAAGAAATGACACTTTGCTACAATGTAAAATAGTGAGTGTACAGCTTGTATAACAGTGTAAATTTGCTGTCCCCTCAAAATAACACACAGCCATCAATGTCTAAACCGCTGGCAACAAAAGTGAGTACACCCGTAAGTGAAAATGTCCAAATTGGGCCAATTAGCCATTTTCCCTCCCTGGTGTCATGTGACTCATTAGTGTTACAAGGTCTCAGGTGTGAATGGGGAGCAGGTGTGTTAAATTTGTGTTATCGCTCTCACTCTCTCATACTGGTCACTGGAAGTTCAACATGGCACCTCATGGCAAAAAACTCTCTGAGGATCTGAAAAAAAGAATTGTTGCTCTACATAAAGATGGCCTAGGCTATAAGAAGATTAGGGGTGTACTCACTTTTGTTGCCAACGGTTTAGACATTAATGGCTGTGTGTTGAGTTATTTTGAGGGGACAGCAAATTTACACTGTTATACAAGCTGTACACTCACTACTTTACATTGTAGCAAAGTGTAATTTCTTCGGGGTTGTCACATGAAAAGATATAATAAAATATTTACAAAAATGTGAGGGGTGTACTCACTTTTTCATGTTTTTCATGTTTTCCAGCTACACTGTAATTCAGCTTTATTACAATGGTTTCTCTTAATATAAATACAAGCAGTGCTGGTTGGCTAACAAAACTGTGGATTGTTCTTTTAGGTAACATAATCACCATAGTTCATTCATAGTTCATTAGTTCTTAAAAATTATGGCTTCGTCATACTGTTAAGAGATTCATTTTTTTTTGTACACAAGTAACTTTGTGCTCCAAATTTTAAGTCAGGCATTTGTAAAGAAATATATCGTTTAGATGTTTTCCACCCTTCATCATAAAATTGATCTTGTTTTTATTCTTTTTAGGTCAGTGGTTCTCAAGCTGTGGTCCTCATCTGCAGATGTTTGTTCTGGGTTGTTGAAGGCCAATAGATGTAACTTACGTAAACATTGCATTCACTGTTGATCAGGCATTCTGTGCCACTGCTTCACCAAATACTGGCAGTACCAATCATAGCATCATCAGTGATGATGGTATGCAAAAGCATTCAAATGGATTAGCGTGTGTGAAAAAAAGAGGGTGTAGAGTGGGGGTTGGTTGAGGCGACTGTGAATCTTTAGGAGTCAGAGTGGAGAAGGGGTCAATATTGTAGATGGGTGTTCAAAGGGATGACTGGGAATCTTTGGCCTAGTGGACAAAGGCAACCAGGTAGCCCTTATCTGGTAGAGATAGATTTCTGTTGGCTAAAAATATGTGCCATGCACAGTGTCTCTTGACAGCCATGGTAAAAGGTTGCCATGTTATTGTGACAAACCTTTTCACATATTCCAGCACCATCTTCCTTTGTGGCTCACAGAATTTGTTCAACTAGTATCTTAAAACCACAAAAGAATCTTGGGCTGGAAGACTTCCCTCTGCCAGATGCCGACCACAGGTCTGAACAGGAGCAGACAGTTATATAATGCCCAGTATGTGTAACTGTCTGAAGGTCTTGCTCTGACTGAAGTCTTAATGCCTCCCAGGTGAGACTTTCTCTGCTAAGCGAAGTGGAAAAGGAATATATTAGGTACAGTAGTGCCAGGAAGCTATCAGTTGTGAGCATGCACCAGATGAGGAACTCTTGCCAATAATTGGCATGCACCTACATGGTGCATCAGCATGCATTGCGTGCACCTCTTCGCATGCCCAATCTCAGGAATGGAGCCAACCACCCTATTTAAAGAAAGGACTAATGTTCGGTAGTCGCTGGATGATCTTCAGTTCCCCTGTGACCCGTGTTCCTATATTCCTGGTATCTGACCTTCTCTTTCTGACCTGGATTGCTCCTGAGCCTGCTTTCTTGCATACCTGTTCGTGACCTCAGCCTGCTGCTTGACTGCGCTTCCTCTCGGTCCTCTATGTATGACTTTGGACTAGCTACTGACTTCGTTCCTGCTGTCCGTCCGTGCTTACACTGGCTTGCCTCCTGAGCATGTCTCTGATCCTAAAGGGTACCTTCATTTGTCTCTGATGAGACTTCTTCACACTTTGTATACCATGCATTCGGGGTCCATCTCCCAGGTGTCATCCTGCGCCATTGCAGGTCTGCAAACTGCCAACCACAGTTTTCTTCCAGTGTGTTGCTACAATGCGGATACTGTTTCTACCTGCTACCTGGTCCACCAGCACCTGTGCTACTTTGTACCCTGCACCTCTGTCCCAGGGGTGCTCAGACCAGAAGCACAAGTGGAGACCTCTTGTCACTTCATCCTCCATCCAAGATACCTGACTGTAGCCTTGTAATGTGGAGTGCAAAGAGAGCACTTTGTAGCTATGTGTAGTGTAAAAGGAACAGATCTCACACAACATATTGGTATTTTTGGCATTTGTGAAGAATGGTCTGGGCAATAAATGATCTGTGACATAAATCACAATGGTGGTCCTCCCAGGGTAAGGCTCATCCACTGCACTCTGAGTGTGCTGACTTTAAAAAAAAGAACCATTGTAATAGATGTACCAGTATGTTTTCATATCTAAATAAATCACAGGAAAACAAATTAAGGAAATTTTTTAAAGGTAAGAGAAAGCTTTATATGCATGTCTGCTGCCATCTTGTGATTTAACAAATTACATAGAACCAGCCCTGAGTTCATTTATTAGTTTTGATTTTCTTTACAGTTCTTCCAGTACAGAAATAACAAAGTCTTTTAATGAGAGCCGTGTAAAACATTTTTTACCAAAGAAGACAGAAAACCTTCATAGGATTTGTTGTGTGGTTCTTCTACACACTGTGCATGTATGTGTACATGTGTGTTTTACTTTTAGCTGGCCCACCAAAAATTGTACTTGGGCTGCCAAAATGTAGTCAAACTATGAACAAGTACAGTCAAATCTAGGTTACAAAGCAGATTTGACTGTATGAAAATTATGGTAGTCACACACACAGCATTTGAAATTAACTATAATTATAGCATGAAGAAATCTGAGGAGTTACCATATCGTATCCAATCCGATATACCCCTGCACAAAACTTTTCAAAATACAGTAGCAGAAGTTCCTTTAACCCCTTGCTGCTGAAGCCCCCCAGCCCTTTAAGAGGATCTAAATGCCAGGGGTGGAGGTAGACTTTCTGATCATGTGACTACTGTGATTGGCTGTCACAGCAGTCACATGATTGGAAGTATCAGGTTGCATGTATGCATCGGGAGCTGTCTGTGGCAGCTTAGTTACTGTGCTAAAAGCATGCAATGAGCGTGCTCTCAGCTCAGAAAAAACGTTCTCCATCGTTCTTCAACGTTCTCCAGCAACTCTGTGTGAAAGTCCACTTGCACAGCTGTGACATAAATGTGTACAGCTGGCAGGAACAGGTTAAACATACTTGTTATATAAAGATGAACTAAACTCTGGATTAAAAAAAAAATACTATTCAAGCATGTTTTTTTTAACTCAAAAAAGTACATTCTATTGTTCTCAGCCTCTCCCAAATACCAGAATTCCATTTTTCTGCTGTGATTCAACTTCCTGTTAGAGGGTGGCTATGGTAACTGTCCATGGTCCCACTATATAAAGGAACATATCCACCTTCCCTTGCTTGCTGAGTTAGACATAGATTAGAGACTATGGACTATGAGATTTGTAGTGTGCATAGCGCAGTGCACATGACCACAACTAATGTGCACTGCCTGTTCTAAACAAATGGATGTAAGTAGGAAAATGAGAGGTTCGGGAGCTCATTAAGGACATACAAAGAGACAGAAAAATACAGTATAAAACAATTTCGTGAAAAATAGATTAGAGGGCCATTAAAAAGTGAATGTGTACTTAGACTGTGTTTTGGAGAATAAGTGGTGTCACTTTAAGTCCAATAGTGAGTAAGTAGTATGGGGGAGGCTGTGTGACTCCAAATTGAAATAATCAGCTTCACTATATAATATTAGACATCAGTTAGTATAATCAACAAAGAACACCAGAGGATCAGTTTAATGGAAAAAATGTAAACCCTCCCTTTTTAAATACTATAGTCAGTTTAATGGAAAAAATTATTATTATTATTAATAATAATAGTAATAATAATATTTTGACTAATATTAACCGCTTCCGGACCGCCCTATATCAGAAATACTGCTACAGGGTGGCACGGGTGCGCAAAATCACATATATTTACTTGATTTTACATTTCTGGTTAGGGGGTGCGAGCGCCCTACCCACACCGTCATTCGCGGCCGCGGCTGTCAATCACCGGGTCCCGGCCGATGATCGCCGAGCATCTCCGATGGGGAGGAGAACTGTTTGTAAACAAGCAGTTCTCCTCCCTGTCAGCTCATGCACACTGCTTTGGAAGGCTGTGCACAGAACAGCCAAGCAAAGCAGTGTGCTTACAGTGAAGCACATGGACACAGCCCATAGTAAAACAGCACACAGTTAACACTTTGATCGCCCCTCATGTTAACCCCTTCCTGCTCAGTGCCATTAGTACAGTGTCAGTGCTTTTTTTTAGCACTGGTCACTGTATTGGTGTCACTGGGGATGTCAGTGACACCAAGTCAGTTCTCCCCAGTGTCAGAACGCCCACTGCAGTCCCGCTATAAGTCACTGATCACCACCATTACTAGTAAAAATTAATTTTAAAATCCCAGTATATATACCGCCATTTGTAAACGCTATAACTTTCACGTAAACCAAATAATTTATTTTGATTTTTCTTTTAGCAAAGACATGTAGCAGAAAACATTTTGGCCTAAATTTATGACGAAATTTGATTTTTTAATTTTTTTTACTGGACATGTTTAATAGCAAAAAGTAAAAAATATTTTTTTTTTTCTTAAAATTGTTGGACTTTTTTTTGTATAGAGCAAAAAATAAAAAACACACAGGTGATCAAATACCACCCAAAGAAAACTCAATTCGTGGGAAAAAAAGAACATACATTTCATTTGGGTGCAGCGTTGCATGACTGTGCAATTGTCAGCTAAAGTAACGCAGTGCTGTAACGCAAAAAATGGCCTGGTCAGGAAGGGGGGTAAATCCTCTGGAGGGCAAGTGATTAATAATAATAATCATAATAATAAAACATATAATAATTCTGTGACAACAACATTATTATATTGGGGCAGGAAGGACATTAATTCCACAAGAGTCTGTTGTGCTGCAAAATATCCATTCTATGCTGTTAATAAGTATTTAAAATAAAATAAGGGGGCACCAAAATGTAAATGCAATTATCATATTAATATACCTGAAATGTATATAGGAAAAAGGTAAAACAAGTATTTACAAGTACAGAAAACATAGTAATAGTCTGTTACTCTTACAGAATCACAAAAATCATATCAGAGAAATAGCAGATCACTTACTTGATGATATATATTTTCCCAGTTGTCTCTGAGTGATCCCCAACTGCTCACAGTTGATGCCTTTTTGTCCAGATATACCCTGATATGCTCTTCAAGCTCACGGTTCACCTGTTCTAAGGCTCTTACTTTATCTATATACTCCACCAGACAACCATTCAAAGATTCAAAAGTGGGAGCTCTTCCTCGCTCCAAACCTTGAGATACGGGAACAGGTGGGCCAGAGCTACGCAATCCCTGCATAAAAACACTGCTGATGCCAAGAGCCCGTCGAGATACTCGAGTGCCAAGGCTACTTACACCCCCAGTTGGTACACTTCCTACATACACCCCAGGAGGCCTGGGTAGGTTGCTGGCACTGCCGATGCTGACCCTACGATTGGTAACCCCAGAAGAGTCTGCAGAAGACAAAGGGGGCTGTTGCCCCAAGATAGATGATCTACGCCTTGGTAGGGGCATTGCTGCAGGAAGATCTCACCACACTGTCCCTGCTCTGAGAAACTCTGGATTCCCTTCTCCACATTACATTGTTTTTTTTTTTTTCGTTGTTGCATTTTTGGGATTACATTTTGTCATATGCATTTCTAGAATGTGGTGTTTGCACTGTTTGGAATGGAGAATTCTGTGCCATTGTTCAACAGCATCCACTGGCTCAGCAAGTTCATTTCAGAAATAATCTGTGTGCTGTAATAAATGGCCAATGGCACATGGTCATTACACACCATTTATACCTGACAATCTGTATGGACAATTGAAAAGAGGCTTACCAGGATTTTAACATATGGGTGTGTCAGAACTGTGCTCTTACAAATGTTCCAGCATCAGATTAACAAACAGGTTTTACCTCCCTATTTGATTCTATCCTGGAGCACTTTAAATAAATATATTTTTTTTGCATGCTTTACTGAAACTGACCAAACTTATTTACATTTACATTTACAAATCAACAATACGAGCTAGCCAAACAAAGGATATTTGATTTGTTCTCGATAAGCAGGTAGGGGTTAAGAAATAAAAAAACTAGATTCTTACCTAAATTCAGTATCAAGGGTGTGTCACCTTTTTTAATAAACAAAATAATTATGTCCCTACAAATGTATTTCTCAAATGCTATGTGTAATACTCTGTGTTTTGATCCATGTATTAGTTCCCCTTCATTGCCGCTTGATGTTAACCCCTTCCCAGTCAGTGTCATTACTACAGTGTACAGAAGTATATCTTCTCACTGTGTCAGTGTCACTAGCATGTCAGTTAGTTAGTGTCAGTATTCTTTCCAGCCGGTGTCTGTTAGCACCAGATTGCTTGTCACACTATGCGTTTGTAGACGCTATAATTTTCACACAAACTAATTATTTTATAATTATTGTGATTTTGATTTTTTTTTTTTACCAAAGACGTAGCAGAATACATTTAGGCCTACAGTTATGAAGAAATTTGATTTTGTTGGATATGTTTTATAACAGAAAGTAGAATATATTGTTTTTTTCTAAAATGTTTGACTTTTTTCTTTTATATAATAAAAAATAAAACACACAGTGGTGAGCAAATACCACTAAAAGAAAGCTCTATTTGTGTGAAAAGAATGATATACATTTCATTTGGGTACACTGTTGCATGACCGAGCAATTGCTAGTTAAAGTAGCACAGTGCTAAATAGCAAAAAATGCCATGGCCATAAAACCTGGAGGTCAAGTGGTTAAAGTAAACTTGTGCTTTAACCTCTTGGTGCCGGCCGCACGCAAATGTGCAGCCTCTCTGCGTCTGGGCTTTGATGCCGAACGGCCACACATTTGCATGCAATTAAGAAAAACATATGTGCTGAGAGGGCGTGCCCAGCACACATGTCCGGTACTCACAGAAAGGTCCAGATCTCCTCTTTCGATCGGGACCTTTCCCGATCATGTGACCGCCGTGACGGCAAATCATGGCAGTCACATGACCCTAAAACCCCGCCCCGCCTCCCGGCTTCTGAAACCCTAAAGGGCCGGGAGGCGCTGGCGCCAAGGGGTTAATCATGCAGAACATATCAACAGGTTGACCTTAACCTCTGGACCTCCAGAAGGTTTTAGCCCCTTCATGCCCAGTACTGTACACTGTACTAATGACACTTCCTGGGAAGGCGTAACATGAAGGGGAAATCAAGGGGTTAACTGAGTGCTTTACAAGTGTAATGGGTGTAATGTGTGCTGCTTTTACTCACAGATATGGCTGCTTTTTCTCCCCTGAACTCTGCGTTGATTTCAGGGAGATGCAACAACCAGATCGCTGTCTGTGTACAGGGTTTTGTGTGTTTGCAAACACAGAACTGTGTGCTGTCATTGGCCACAGCCGATCAGCAGGTATACAGCCAAAATCATTGTCTGAAACCTGATGACAAACTTGTGCAGTATCCAATCACAAAACAGGTCAGCAGGGGTGCACACATGCTTGCCCGAAATCCAGGGCAGAGCCTCCCTCTGCCATTATTGCGCTGTTGTCCATTTTGGATATGGTTCATGTGAATGCTTTAAATTGTTCTACAGCTGGTAAGTAGGATCCTATTTGCGCAAATAAAGAATTTTTTGATACGTATTGCACTATGAGAGGCATGTTTTTCTTTCATGACCTTGTCTGGCACTACACTTTGAGTTTTCATTCGATTTGGAGTCTAAGAAGTTCCATGCTTTGGGGTGTGATATGGGAAGCCTGCCAGTGCTCTACATTATAAAGCTGGTTGGGACCCCCTATAATTAGGGGTCTCCATTTCTGGTAAGCCTCCATTCGTTACTTTGGTGGTGGTGTGCACTCTGGTGACCAGTTGAAGCAAGTTTATCTACATTTGCACTTACAGCATTGTCTACAACAATACCATCAATTCTGGAATTTCTTCTCATACTTATGGACCAGGGGCGGACTGACAACTCATGGGGTCCCTGGGCAATAGGGGATCATGGGGCCCCTGTGTCCTTGCCCAAACTCAAAAAAGCCTATGAAAAAGGTACCAGGGGCATCTCATGGGGCCCCCTACTGACCCCGGGCCCTCAGGCACTGCCCGAGTTTCCAAATGGTCAGTCCGCCCCTGACATGGACACATAGGAAAACATTAGGGAGAGTTCAGGGGCTGCTGAAAAAAAAAAAAACGCTCAACAGCTCCTGAACGTCAGTTTAGCAGCGACAGTGTACATAAGCCCTAAAACACTCTTTTAAAATGCTATTAAAAAACGCTATTACCAGAATATTTTGAATATTTTTCATTTGGGTGTAGCGGTGCATTACCGCGCAATTGTCAGTTAAACTAATGCAGCACCGTAACGCAAAAAATGGCCTGGTCAGAAAGAGGGGTAAATCCTCAGGAGGGCAAGTGATTAAACTGGTAATTTTATATTGTTTATTCAAAATTACTATTAGTAAATTTTTTGTAAATACCAACATTATATTCCCTGGAGTTGTCATGTTTTTCAGTAAAAATGAATTCAGTACGTGTTTTAGTAAATAATAAAACTAAGGCACACTGTTTTTACATATAAATAACTGTATTTATAAAGCCACAGATTGTTCTGTAAAGTATTACCACAATTGTAAAAAGATGACAATTCTTAGGAAAACCAGCTGAAAACATAGTCATTGGGGGAGAAGAGGGAGGTACACAAAGCATATTTATATTATATAGGTGTATGTAGATACTTAAATCTGCCATTAGGGTGCTCTTGGAGGGATGGCGGTCAACTAAAATCAACTAAAGTTTTAACTGTTTGTTATCCAGTTTCTACAGCAAATTAAGAGACAGAGCTTCCATCTTTAATGTCCAGTTGTCCTTTTTATTCACGGCTGTTAATATCTGGAACTAGATGGAAAGTACAGTACTGACCATATCAATGCTCATTATATTTTGGAAACATGTTCACGTCCCGAAAAAAGTGTTTCCTGACAAAATGGGTTGACAAGGACCATGCCACTGCTTCGGTAGTCGCCATTAGCTGGGGAGCGAGGCTCTGAGAGATGATCCTGTGGAAAATAATGTATGATGGTATCACAATTTAACATAACATTGTATCATATGAAAAACATATAAAATAACACATATTATGTCCAAAGGCTAAGATTATTTAAAACTGATTTCTCATACTTGTGCATAAGCTTCAGTCTAAAGATTCCTTTTGTTTTATTGTAATATTCTTGAGTTGTTGTTACAGCCATAACCTTTATTAAGCAATAAAGGAAATCTCACCCTCCTGCTGCATTCTCCAAATGGAAAAGTAAACAAATTTAGGTTTCCCCTTCTGGAGTCCCTGAAAGATATGATTCCAATGGGAAATTAAACTGGCACCATAGAAAATCCTAAATTTGGGTGTTTCTAAACTCTATAGCAAGCTTTTATGGGTAAGTAGCACTTTCTGTAAAAAAAAAAAAAAAAAAGCAGGTACCTCCAGATATCTGCACACTGCCTCTGCCCTTGCCCCCGTTACTTAACCCAGAACCCCCAAAATCTGGTGTAAAATGCAATTTTTATCCAAACCTCCGGGTTAGCTAGTCCTCTTCCCTTCATCCCATGTGCTTTATTATTAACTTATTTTTATAATCTATGGCTCTACCAACCATTCATAAGACAGTATATAAGGGAGGAGGAAGTGCCATCACTAGCATACAGGAAGCTTTGTGGGTAACTGCTCTATAGGGCATCCTGGGTTTTGGAGATCCTTGATGCTCTACTGGGGAGCAGGGATGGCAGCAGGAACCTACAGTGGAAGGAAATAAGTATTTGATCCCCTGCTGATTTTGAATGTTTGCCCACTCACAAAGAAATGATCAGTCAGACTTCAGACGGGCCTGGACATGTTCTTTCTTGAGCAGAGGGACACTGCAGGATTTCAATCCTTGTCGGCGTAGTGTGTTACCAATTGTTTCTTGCTGACTGTGGTCCCAGCTGCCTGGAGATCATTGACAAGATCCTCACATGTAGTTCTGGGATGATTCCTCACTGTTTTCATGATCATTGACACTCCACGAGGTGAGATCTTGCATGGTGCACCAGACCTAGGGAGACTGACAATTGTTTTGTGTTTTTTCCATTTGCGAATTATGGCACCAACTGTTGTCATCTTCTCACCAAGCTGCTTGGCGATAGTTTGGTAGCCCAGTCCAGCCTTGTGTAGGTCTACAATCTTGTGCCTGACATCCTTGGACAGCTCTTTGGTCTTTCCCATGGTGGAGAGTTTGGAATCTGATTGTTTGATTGCTCCTGTGGACAGGTGTCTTTTATACAGGTAACAAAATGAGATTAGCAGCACTCCCTTTAAGAGACTGCTTCTAATCTCAGCTTGTTACCTGTATGAAAGACACCTGGTAGCCAGATATCCTGCTGAATGATAAGGGATCAAATACTTATTTCCCTCATGAACATGCAAATCAGTGCATAATTTGTTAGATATGCATTTCCTTAGAATTTTTGTTGCTATTCTGTCTCTCAGTGTTACAATACACCTACCATTCGATTTTTAGATTGATAATTTCTTTGTGAGTGGGCAAACATTCAAAATCAACAGGGGATAAAATACTTATTTCCATCACTGTAGAAGTGCCCAGTGTTACAATTAGTACAATGATAACAATGTTTTTTTCTGTCACAGGTTCACTTTAAGGAAAAAGTAAAGCATTTGAAAGTTCATTATTTTAAAAATGCAAACATTACAAATTTGGGTTGGGTTGTATAAAACTAGCAAAAATGGTAAAACAAATAAATATATAATTTTTAATAATGATGCTTTGTTTAAGCCTGGGCTCACACTATAGAGGTGCGGGACACCACGTGTGATTCGGATAGGAATCGCAACTAATTCCTATTCAAATTACATATGATTCTTTGCAGTACGATTTGAGCCTATTCATTCTGTATGGGCTCAAATCACCCGCACAAAAAAAGGTGCAGGCATCATCATTTTATTGCCACACCTGAATTGGATCGCATTGGGTGTGTTTTGCAAACTGGTTTGGGTTGTCATGAACTGAATGCGATTTCAATGTGAGATGTAGAGCTTTGAATAGAGAGGGGAAGGATTAGAACTGTCAGGTTTTACTGCCCTTGGAGGCTCCATTGGATAGATTCCTTTATTTCCTGTCTGGTAAAAAGGTTGTCCACAGCACAGGAATTGAGGGGGAAGCTCTTCGCAACACAGAAAGTTAAAGTGGTCTTAAAAGCAGACATTTTTTTACCTTAATGCATTCTCTGCATTATTGTAAAAAACATTCCACTGTCTGTGCCTCCTCCCTTACTTGACATGACTCTCGATCCAGCTCTGTCCCTACCAGCAGGCCCACTCTGCTCTCTTATAGTGCATTCACAGGCATTCCTGAGAGCAATGGGAGCCAATGGCTCCTAATGCAGTCAGTGAAATCCAGTGAGGAGGAAGCAGGGGGTAGGGGCTGAGCCAGGCTGTGTGCGTATATAGACACACAGCCTGCCTCGAGATCGAGCCCGTATGGGTTCCCCCATAGCAAGCAGCGCTACCTCCCTCTTCCAATTTATTAAACCAAAAAGGTGTCATCTGATATTGTCATGTTGCCTTCTGTTACCTTAATGTTGAATGTGAAGAGGAGCACTGGTTTGCACCATCTTGAAGGGGAGATGGTTTAGGCCGAGTGGTCTTGTATTATTACATCAACGTGTTCACAGACAAACCAAATACCATTTTTTACTCTTCCATTAAAAATTCTGACCTTTATTAGCAATCATTCACCAGTACAGAAAAACTGTCTTACAGGTTCTTGCACTTCATCTTTGTAGTATGCCCCATAACTCAAGACGAATTATGCATGAAATGGTTGAAT
The DNA here is from genome assembly GCF_062004578.1 of Staurois parvus. Lineage (NCBI taxonomy): Eukaryota > Metazoa > Chordata > Amphibia > Anura > Ranidae > Staurois > Staurois parvus. Next base: position 5,504,984 of record NW_028317926.1, on the reverse strand, counting down.
TCCGCACTAATCCTTTGCCGAATAGTCTTCAGTCTTTTTCCTGTTATCCAATTCCTGCTACACTTGATCCTGTTACTGACCAGGCTTCCTCTCTAGCCTTGCTCTTGAATTATACTCATCTGCTTGTTTGCTGTCTGCCCAGGGGCGGACTGACAACTCATGGGGCTCCCGGGCAATAGGGGATCATGGGGCCCCTGTGTCCTTGCCCAAACTCAAAAAAGCCTATGAAAAAGGTACCAGGGGCATCTCATGGGGCCCCCTACTGACCCCAGGCCCTCGGGCACTGCCCGAGTTTACAAATGGTCAGTCCGCCCCTGTGTCTGCCTCTACTACCAACCTTAGCTTGGACTACCATCCTTGCTTTTGTCTAATAAATGTGTAACTCGCTGCCTAATTATTGCTGACTTCTGCCTGTTCCTGACTGTGAATCTGCTCACCTCCTGGTGTCTTTCCACTTGGCTATCATCTAATCAGGTTTGGGACCTGACTCCACCCTCAACTGGACTTGCATCCACTCCGTGCATTGTTAACTATACCTATGCTCATCAGCTACCAGCGCTCCCAAGTTCCTGCTCACAGTGTCTACACCTTGACACTTGTGCCTTTCCTTCACCCCTTCAGTCCATGTCACAATGTCTAGAGGTGCTCGATGGCAACTGTGCAAGAGGCCACTCTAATAATCTCAGGTTCTTCATACTTAACACAGCCTTTAAATGTTCTCTGGTAAATATTAACATATTTCAATGTATGCTGACTCCACACTATTAATTATTATTTACATATTCAGTTAGCTTCACTGTTGACCCGTGGAATACCATAAGCCTTCATCCATTTCTCCAGTCAATTGATTGATTCAGATGTATTTAGCTTTTATGTATATAGGTAAGGTATGTTTTCTCCTTTGCCCTCTAGCTAAGAATAATGTTAAGCAGACATCAGTTCATTTATCTTTGTTGAAACCATGTTCTCCTAAACAATTCTCTCATTAAACACCCTGAAAGCCATTAAGGGTTCTAAATCAAAGTGTCAAATATGTTTGACACTTACTTTGCTCCACAGCTCTACAGAGTTGAAACTGTTGTAACCACTTTCTTCAGAGGAAAGAAAGTGTCTGTGTTGCCCTAAGCAACCAGTCATTTGAAACTATAATTTTTCTTGTGTAGGTTACAAATTAAAATCATGCATGTAAGGCAAAACCCACATTATTGTGTTTTGTACAATATATAATGTTTTGTTGCACCCTTTGAAACTTTGTTTTTAATGCTTTTGAATAGTTGGATCCTTTATGTTCACTGTTAATGGGGAGCTGTGAAATTATTGGTATGGGTCAAAATTACACTCATTTTTTTGTATGGTTGTCATAGGGACAGGAATTAAAGAACAATCTTCCCAGTGGGGTCACAAGCAGAAATATACCTCTAATAGGAATGTTAAATATTCTTAGACTGGAGTTAGGCTTTTAAAATGTGAGTTGGAGGCATATAAATCACAGTACCTTTCAGGTTGGTTTGGATCTTCTTTAAAATGCAATAACTGCTATAATAATATTCTCTTTTCTGTTTTGTACAATTTTATGTGCTCCACCTGTGCTCTTTCTGGTGTCATTGGCTCCAGCAATGTCACTTTCAGCATACACAATTTTTTTTTTCATGTACCATCTTCTCAGTGTCTTGACCAGGTTATTATGACTTGTACCTGTCCCACTACTACTCAAATAACTGGTGTCTGTGGACTGATAGGCTGTCTTGGCTTTTAGGGCCTAGATGCAACTGCACAGGTTATATAGACAATACGATTTTATCTTGAATCAGGCAGACAGCAAGGTCTGAAGTACAGAGGACCAGTACATACCAACCAAACTCATCGCTCTTCCTTTGATGAAAAGTGAAATCTGATTACTATGAGTGCTGCACCTTGTTCACCTGTCTTGTATAACTTTAAATTATAACCATTAGATTGACGTTGAAGGACAAGAAGGGAAAAATCCCTACTTCTGTGAGTCATAGGAGTGCACTTTGTTCTACACTCTTGTGACCCATTTTCAGCTGACACAAAGCCAGTCCAGGCTTTGGAAAGATCCCGACTTTAATGTCAGGATCTACTTTGATGCCTCAACTGGCAGCTGGCTCAGCTTTTCAGCGAGCCGCTAAGAGCCTGAGCAGGCCACTCCTGCATCCTCCACAGCCCAACACTCCAGTGAGCACTGGAGGGGCAGAGAAGACAGACAGTCACCAGCTCTCTGCTCAGTGAAGACTGAGAACTGAGTGATCAGAAGTCTTTGATCGCTCAGTTCTCGGGAGTGGTGCAACATCGGACCAATGCTGCATCCACCTAGGTGGGTATAAATGTTTTTTTTTGTTTTTAGATACCCAAACTTCTCTTTTAATGCAAGCTTTCTAAACAACAGAGTGATTTCTTGCTTTAGTTTACAAGTACAGGTAAAGTACATTTAAAAATTCGTAAACCGAAACGCGGTTTACAATAGGAATGCATTGAAAACCAATTAATCCGTCCCAGAGGTCAGAAAAAAGTAAAAAAAAGTATTTTATCTGTTCAAAACTTTATAAAGTGCTCTTTAAAGGCATAAATACTGTACAGGGACATGATAAAAAAAAATTTGCAAATGCATTGAAAACCAAATAGTCCATTCTGGAGGTCAGAAAAAAGTAAAAAAAGTCTTATCTGTTCAAAACTCTTTATAAAGTGCACTTTAAAGGCATAAATACTGTACAGGGACATGATAAAGAAAAAAAATTGTAAATGCATTGAAAACCAATTAATATGTTCCGGAGGTCAGAAAAAAGTATAAAAAAGTCTTATCTGTTAAAAACTCTTTATAAAGTGCACTTTAAAGGCATAGTACTGTACAGGGACATGATTATAAAAAAAATTGTACATGCATTGAAAACCAAATAATCTGTTTTTATTGCGAAAAAAATTTGTAAACTGAGGCATTATTTTCAATGGAATTTCATTTGTAAATTGAAAATTACGTTAACTGAGGCATTCGTAAACGCCTGTAGATGATGGAAGTGGAGACTGCCTGTGGCACTGTATGTAGTGGCCTTGCCCTTGATAAAATATTATATTTACATTTTTCTCTGTGGCTGTATAAGTGTATGGAGAATGTTTAAGAAGCACTATCCTTATTCTATTTTTTTATTTCACTCCCCAAGGGAACAAGTGCATATAGTATTTGGTCCCGCCCTGATCAATGACCCTGATGTCCCGTAAACACATCTCTCCTCTACATGCTGTCCATAGCTTCACTTATTTTGAAGCCCAAATTATGAGTGTTCCTGTGGTGGCAGGTACAGACAGCACAAAACTTCACCCCCTTTCTAAGCTGAGTGATCTTGCAATTATTTTGAACGAATGATAAGTGCTGCTTGTTTATTCATAATAGTAACAGATCATTCAGAACTGCAGCTCTGTGTAAAGTATCTGCCCTGTGGGTGTACAAGCAGCTGCAGGTACATTACACAGAGCCGCATCACTGAGTGATCTTTTACTGTTATGAACAAAGAAGCAATGCTGATTGTTCATTCATAACAATGACAGATTGCTCAGAGCTGTGGCGCTCCGTGTGTCTATCATCTAACATCGCTGCTCATCATTGCTCATTCATAAAACTGAAAGCTCACACAGTGCTGCAGCACAGCCAGGCTGCCAAAGTAGCCCTGATAGACACACACCACTACTGTCTGTGTGATCTGTTTTTGTGAATGGCAGTGCTGGTCTCAGGGGCTGTCCCTGCTGTCAGAGACCAGAGCTGTCAATCAACAATCCAGGGCCGTATTTAGGATCTGTGCTGCCCTAGGCAACACAAAAACCGGCGCCACCCACAGAGAGAGCCTGACATTGACCAACAACACCCCTGCCTCCCACCCGAGAGAGCCTACCACTGCCAGCCAGCCACCATCCTCCACGGTGAGAGAGAGAGACACCTTCACATCTTCGGACATCCCCGGGAACGAGAGTCGGGCTGTGCATACATGGTCATGAAACCCACAGCATCTCTCGGAACCAACAGGTCCCCATGCTGGGAGTGTCCCTTCTTCCGTCTCTTCTTCCAAGGGGCACTGCTGCCGCCCTAGGCAAATGCCTTGTTAGCCTTGTGGTAAATACACCCCTGCAACAATCTGTTTCCTTCCTAGCAACACTGTCAGATGGGGTGGGGTGGGGGAACCTATCAGACCACACCACTTAGAAATGAAGGGATTGTTTTGAACGGGACAGTATATGAACTTGGTCCCCTAGGGATTTCAATATAAATAAAAATTGTATGATGGTAGGTCTCCTGTAAACCCAACATTTCATATTCCTGATATGTGACTGCTATACCATGTACTTGTATGAGAAAGTATTCTGTTTTCTTTGTATTGCTTCCTTTGTGTGAAATACCTGGTGTTCCTGCCAGCCCTCTTCTTTCCTATTAAACACTGACCACACTAGGCATACGCATGGTCAGTTTTCTGGCTGTGCTGGAACCCAGCCTGCTCTCCTCCAATGAACAGACTTCTGATGACACGCCCCCTCTGCACAGCCATTCAGTGGGAAAATCAGTGTGCTGCTGTTTCTCCTTCCTGAGATCCTTATGCAGATAAGAAAAGAGCAGGGGCGGACTGACCATTTGCAAACTCGGGCACTGCCCGAGGGCCCGGGGTCAGTAGGGGGCCCCATGAGATGCCCCTGGCACCTTTTTCATAGGCTTTTTTGAGTTTGGTAGCTGATGAGCATAGGTATAGTTAACAATGCACGGAGTGGATGCAAGTCCAGTTGAGGGTGGAGTCAGGTCCCAAACCTGATTAGATGATAGCCAAGTGGAAAGACACCAGGAGGTGAGCAGATTCACAGTCAGGAACAGGCAGAAGTCAGCAATAATTAGGCAGCGAGTTACACATTTATTAGACAAAAGCAAGGATGGTAGTCCAAGCTAAGGTTGGTAGTAGAGGCAGACACAGGGGCGGACTGACCATTTGTAAACTCGGGCAGTGCCCGAGGGCCTGGGGTCAGTAGGGGGCCCCATGAGATGCCCCTGGTACCTTTTTCATAGGCTTTTTTGAGTTTGGGAAAGGACACAGGGGCCCCATGATCCCCTATTGCCCGGGGGCCCCATGAGTTGTCAGTCCGCCCCTCAAAAAGAGGGTATGTGATCACTCCTAACAAGGAAAAAAGGCATTTAAAATGTGTTTTATATGCCTACATAAATGTTTTGCTTCATTTCTGTTTTAAACTGAATGGGTCAGGAAATCAGATCACAAGCATTAAAAATGAGGATGATGATAAGTAGAAAAGATTCAGCATATGTTCTGTATCTCAATAAACCATCATATCACCTCTGATGTTTCCAGAGAGTGGATCTCTCGTGGTAGCTCCACAGCATGCTTGTTGAAGTAGTCCATTGTTATTGCATTATTCCAGTAACTTAAGTTATTCTCAGGGTTGGAGGCCTTCTTCTTTCTCCTCATACAGCACACAGTTAATAAAACAGCTGCAAGAAAGACATAGTAGACATGCTGAGTCATTTAATACATTTAAAGATTAACGAGCAAAGGATAGAAACATAAAGTGTTATTCAAACTTCCAACTGTAGTCGATAAATAGTGATAAAGCAAATGCTGTAAAGGAAACCTGGACTGAGAGAATATAGAAGCAGCCTTTGATAACCGATCTATCCAAAAATGCTTGTTGCCTGGTTGTCACACTGATCCAATGGCTTTAGTACTTTCAATGGTACTGAGCTAGAACAAGTATGTGGATATGGAGTTCTGATCTTACTTTCTTTTTTCATCAAATAGTTTTTATTGCAAAAGAACAAAAGTTCCTTACCTTTTTAACTTTGTTACAGAGTGAAATAAGCAAATAAAAAAACAAAACAATAGAAACACATGTAAATGAAAGAGAGAACAAGAGCAATGCAAAGTAATGCGAACAAGGCAAATTGGCTTATACGATGTGTTTTGCTGTGGATGCAGTCTTAGACTTTTATGCCAATATCAGAAACAATTGAGTACTGTCCATGATACTTTTTTTATTTGCACTAACATACAATTTTGAGGACAAGCTTTCGGGGTATGTCCCCTTCTTCAAAGTCCAAGCAGTAGGGGACATACCCCGAAAGCTTGTCCTCAAAATTGTATGTTAGTGCAAATAAAAAAAGTATCATGGACAGTACTCAATTGTTTCTGTCGCAAATGCACTAATACGGCTACAATAACCTCATGCCAATATCACAAATATTCCTTTGACTTTCTAATCTGCAAGCTTGTTTCCAGTCAGTGAAAGTACTTGTAGGCAGGTGTCTAACATGTTATGTGAATAATGCACTTAAAGGGTTAAAGTATGGTTATGTAGGGGTTGTGCTGTGGTGTGCCTTGAGGAGATGTATGTAGATGGAGGAAAGACCTCATGGTCTGTCCATCTACGGGGAGTAAGCAGTGAGGGCCATCTGTGTCAAGATGTGAGTGGAGTGTAATGGTGGAGTTATCTCACAATGGGACCCTAGCATGGGTCTGAGGACTGGTCTATCTGTATGACCTTTTGGAGATACAACTAAAGGTATGGACACCACAGCATGGGACAGTCAAAACCCTGTACAGCATATACAGCAAGGGGGAATGGAAACGTTAAACTGATTTTGAATGCTGTATCGAATGTGGAAACTGCTATGGAAACTTCTGCAGAACTGGTTAAGAACAATGTCTGGCATGATTTACTTGAAGAAAGAGAATGTGCCTCTCGGGGGATCAGGAAGGAATTTTTTCCCCTGCTGGAGCAAATTGGATCATGCTTTGTTGGGGTTTTTTTTTGCCTTCCTCTGGATCAACTGTGGGTGTAGGATTATAATTTTTTTCATGGTTGAACTGGATGGACGTTTGTCTTTTTCAGCCAGACTAACTATGTCACTCTACAGTGTAATGGCGAACTGGGGACCAAAGTGTACAATTACAAGTCAAACCTTTGGGCTATAAAGTGAGGAGTAATACGAAGCAGGAGCAGCTGGCTCAGGAGTGGAAGCGGTGGTAGCCACTGATGGAGGTTCAATAGGTAGGGGTGGACGAGCTGCTGGGCCCTATCTTAGTGCTGTGGATTGGAACCCTCCTAGGGACTGGACTTGAAACCATGATAGTCTCTTTTTGTCAGACTGCTTTCCCACATGAAATGATTTGGGAAAAATGATTGAACAGTTTAGAAAGCCTTGCCTATTGCTATTCCTCATCCCCCCCCCAAGTAAGCTGATGTCAGAACTATCTGCTTTGTATTAAGCCCCCCCTCCATCCTCTGCAGCCAAAACACTTGTGTAACCCAATGTTGTGCTAGTAGACAACATCGAAAGGGCGTATTGCGCCTGCATGTAATTTGTTTTCTGATGTCAATGGCTAAATTATTTACTAAGGCTAGGTTCACATATGTGCGGGTGGTGCCGCTGCGGATCTGCACAAAAATCCGTGCAGCCGCACAACCCACACAGAGGAATGCGGACCTGCGGGCGGGTGCCATTAATTCTAATGACACGCTGCCCACCCTGGAGATCGCAACTGTACTGGGAACCGAGGTTCCCGTGTGGGCTGCGTTTTCAGAAGTATTGCAGGGACTTCTTCTCTGCGGGTCCTGGGGCACGGGAGTCCATTCAAACTAATGGGCTCTCGTGCCTGTGCAAAACGCAGCCCGCAGGAATGCAGATATGTGAACCAGGGGTAAGGTAGTACAAAGTATAGTAGCACATAATGCCATATTACCAATATTTTAATTAATATCTAAAGGCTACTGCTGCTCAGGAGAGGATTGGCTAGGAGGCAAACAAACAATTAGCAATACCACTATTACCACCTCTATTTTTCAACTAACAATGAGGGACATTTGAGAGGGGGGTTTCAACCTGCTAAAACAATAACTGCAAATACATACAATAAACACACCACATCCCAAAAATGCTTTTGCAATAAATTTGTATTCGACATACTGTATACAGAAACATTATAGTACAATAGTGGCAAATATCTAGGTACAACATATAGCGTCAAGATACAAATATCAAAGAATGTGATATTACATCAAGCATAGTATAGTATGAACATTTCATACACTGTCAATTCCAATCTATATCCTAAAGAATATATATGTACATGGGTGAAGAGTACAACTTAGAGAGGAGGAGGCCAAGCAGGATGTTGAGAAAATCATTGGATTTTTCCCTCTTCTTTTTACCAGGGTCTGATTCTGTTCTCTTAGTACTCTGTTCAGAGTACTAACTTCTTGTATGTATTCTTGAACATCAACTGATATACGACTAAGTGGTGCTCATTTTACCAACGTACATGCAAGTAGATTAAAATGAATGGTGTAACAAATACTCTGACTGTATTATGCTTGATGTGATATTACATACTCGGATAATTATATCTATTGTACCATAGGTTGAATCAGGGGCGGACTGACCATTTGGAAACCCGGGCATTGCCCGAGGGCCTGGGGTCAGTAGGGGGCCCCATGAGATGCCCCTGGTACTTTTTTCATAGGCTTTTTTGAATTTGGGCAAAGACACAGGGGCCCCATATTCCCCTATTGCCCGGGGGCCTTATGAGTTGTCAGTCCACCCCTGGGTTGAATACAACTTTATTGAAAAAACAATCTTTGGATGCGGTGTGCTTACTCTATTTACAATTTATATTGTATAATTATATTGTATAATTAGGAGGCAAACAAAACCAACTGGCCCTCTTGTTGTAGGAACAGTTTCCTGAAGGCTACAACTACACAAAATAAAGTGTGCTTAATAGAGATGCCAGAAAAATTTGTTTCGTTTTTGATTCGTTTGTTAAGTTAATAATTTCCTTTCATCATATTCATTATGTTAGAATTAGTACTTTTTAAATTAGTTTGTATAGTTGGATTTGTTTCATATATTTGCTATATTCAAATCAAATTTGAATTTTGAAGTTTGAATTTTAGAAGACAGCTACAGTATATTCATTCTATTCTATTTTCTTGTATTCTATTCCATTCCACTCTAATGCAAAGAACTCTCAGCGCACTAATGGCTTATATCTAGTGAATATTAGAACAAATGTACAAGAAGTTCATAAGTCCCAAGAAGAAGAAGGGATGCGCCTTCTAAGTGCAGTATTAAAATAGTTTTAATGAGCCACAAATGTAAAAACTCACAATAACGAAGTGATTAAAAAGCCCATCAGTTAGGTTATCTGTAGAGCCGTCTTCCATGTCCTGCAGGGATCCGTCCAAAAAGGTTGATGGCCGCCATGGGTGGTGGGAGAAGTCGGAACCGGAAGTGTCTGTGACCAGCGTGAGCCGCAAACGGGCACACAGGAGGAAGTTCGGCAATCAGGAAGAAGATGACAAAGGCTACGTGCTCGGACCTAACTGCTCCTTCTATAGGTGTCCGCCTGGTTTGCGGCTCACGCTGGTCACAGACACTTCCAATCCTGGCTTTGGCGACGGTGCCTGAGACTTCTGACCAATCACAGAGCTCTGGAACTTCTCCCACCACCCAAGGAGGCCATCAACCCTTTCGGCTCATTAAAACTATTTTAATACTGCACTTAGAAGGCGCCTCTCTTCTTTACTTTTTCTGTTCTACTCTACTCTACTTTATTGTTTTATTTTCTATTCTATATTCTATTCCTTTATTTTCTATTCTATTCTGTTTTATTCTATTCTATTCCTTTATTTTCTATTCTGTTATATTCCGTTCTATTCTGTTTTATTATATGCTATTTTCTATTCTGTTGTATTCTATTCCTTTTTATTCTTTTCATTTCTTTTCTATTCTATTATATACAGTTGCAAGAAAAAGTCTGTGAACCCCTTGGGATTACGTGGAGTTTTGCATGAATTGGGCATAAAATGTGCTCCGAACGTCATCTAAGTCACAACAATAGAAGAACACAGTCTGCTGAACATAATACTACACAAACATTAGATGTTGCCATGGTTTAATTGCACATAACATGTAAACATTCACAGTGCAGGGAGGAAAAAGTATGTGAACCTTTGGACTTAATAACTGGTTGACCCTCCTTTGGCAGCAATAACCTCAACCAAACGTTTCCTGTAGTTGCAGATCAGACCTGCACAACAATCTGGAGTCATTTTGGACCACTCCTCTTCACAAAACTGTTTCAGTGTAGCAATATTCTTGGGATGTCTGGTGTGAATCGCTCTCTTAAGGTCATGCCACAGCATTTCAATCGGGTTGAGGTCAGGACCCTGACTGGGCCACTCCAGAAGGCGTATTCTGTACTCTTGCAGCCATTGTTTTGTTGAATTACTTGTATGCTTTGGGTCATTGTCCTGTTGCATCACCCATCCTCTGCGGAGCTTCAGTTGGCGGACAGATGGTCGTACGTTTTCCTGCAAAATGTCTTGATAAACTCTGGAATTCATTTTCCCATCAATGACAACAATCCGTCCAGGCCCTGAGGCAGCAAAGCAGCCCCAAACCATAATGCTCCCTCCGCCATGTTTCACAGTGGGGATGAGGTTTTGATGTTGGTGTGCTGTGCCTTTTTTTCCACCACACATAGTGTTGTGTGTTCTTCCCAAACAACTCAATCTTGGTTTCATCTGTCCACAGTATATTTTGCCAGTAGTGCTGTGGAACATCCAGGTGCTCTTTTGCAAACTTCAAACGTGCTGCAATCTTCTTTTTGGACAGCAATGGCTTCCTCCGTGGTGTCCTCCCATGTACTCCATTCTTGTTTAATGTTTTCCTTATTGTAGGTGTGTCAACAAAAATGTTAGCATGTGCCAGAGATTTCTGTAGGTCTTTAGGTGACACTCTGGGATTCTTCTTTACCTCATGCAGCATTCTGCTCTGTGCTCTTGCAGTCATTTTTACAGGACGACCGCGCCTAGGGAGAGTAGCAACAGTGCTAAACTTTCTCCATTTGTAGACAGTCTGTCTTACCGTGGACACATGAACATCAAGGCTTTTGGAGATACTTTTGAAACCCTTTCCAGCTTCATGCAAGTCAACAATTCTTGATGGTAGGTCTTCTGAGAGCTCTTTTCTGAGAGGCATGGTTCACATCACACAGTGCTTCTTGAAACCAGTAAACCCAAAACAGGTGTGTGTTTTTTAAGGGCAAGACAGCTGTCAGCAACACATCCAATATCATCACATTGATTGGAGTCAAGGTTGGCTCACTCCTGGCTCCAATTAGCTCTGGGAGAAGTCATTAAGCTAGGGCCTCACATACTTTTTCCTCCCTCCACTGTGAATGTTTACATGTTATGTGCAATTAAACCATGGCAACATCTAATGTTTGTGTAGTATTATGTTCAGCAGACTGTGTTCTTCTATTGTTGTGACTTAGATGACATTCAGAGCACATTTTATGCCCAATTCATGCAAAACTCCAAGTAATCCCAAGGGGTTCACATACTTTTTCTTGCAACTGTAAAGCAGTCTAAGTAGGAATCATCATCTTATTTCACTTTTATACCTTACTTATTGCAATATGTTTCCATTTCGAATTCAAATTCATTTTCCAAATTGAATCATTCATTTCATTAGAATTTATTTTGGATTTGGTGAAATTCGTTGCTATTTTGATTTGGAAATTCGGATATATCCTAAAACATTAGAGACACGCTGGGGTTGATATTAAGGATGCATCGATACTGGTACTCATACTTGTGAAAATGCTCTTGACAACCAAACTGATACTTTGCAGTGTGATTTGCGTCAATACAATATGTATGGATGCAAATTGCACTACAAAGAATGGCATGCAATTTGAATAGAAATGCTTTTCCAGTCCAAATCGCATGCAGTTTCCCCACTGCTCCTGTGTGAACCCAGGCTTGTCATAGCCCAAGTTCACACAGGAGCGGTGTGGGAAACCTCCCTGCACCGATCCCATGCTGAACGAAGAGTGGGAGAGAAGCCATGTGTGTGAACGTATACATTAGTGTAAGCTATCAAGCGGAGGATGGAGGCAGATGCTCTGCATTCTCAGCTGTAGGAGAGGAGTGAAAGTCGTGGCGATTTCAAATCTCCATGACTTTCTCTTCTCTCAGTGCAGGCATGACAGTACAGGCTAGACAGCTTCTGAATGGTCAGCACTGCCATGCCCATACTATCATCCCTGCAAGGAGAGGAGAGAAAGAAAAGAAAGAAAAGTACTATATTCATGCACTTTAAATGCTAATTAAAGCCTAGGCTTGCTTAAAAAAAAAAAATAAGCAAAATAGATATTACTTTCCTTCAGTGAAAGCTGCTGCTGTGTTCTCATTTAGAAGAAATCTTACTCCCCCCCTTACCACCGTAGGCTGTCACAGGCACTCATCACCAGTGCACAACTATGCCTGCCCTTTCTGCCCTGCATTTATAGAAGCTGTAATAGGCTCCATATACACTGCAGCTGATAGACTCACATTTAGGAGCTTTTCTGTGTTTTTTTCAGCAGCCCCTGAACTCTCCCTAATGTTTTCCTGTGTCCATGTACACTATGCCATTTACAGTCATTTACAGGTAGTTGAGTTTACAGTCGTTTTGTTGAAGGCAACAAACTTGTGTTCAGGAGTAGATTTTATCAGCGTTTCAAACGCTAAACACTTGTAAACGCGGCCAACCGCGTAAGCCGAGGGATTACTCAGCAGACTGCTGATTTGTGAGGTCTCCCTCTGCAAGGTAAAATTTAAGGTATATTTTGGGGGTTCCATAGAACAGCGGTCGCCAACCGATGGTCCGTGGACCACTGGTGGTCTGTGAGAAAATTTTGGTGGTCCGCAGAAAAAACTAGACATTATTTGCATTTTTTGTTTTATTAAAAATAAAACAAAAATAATATGCTAAGAAATTCTTCTATCCTGAATGACAATTTTTGCCTTTATATTGCACTAAATTCATGAACTGTACTAGAAAGGGGGAAAAAGAGAGGCACAGCGTGACGTCAGGGTAGTCTCAAGTTGTATGAGGCAACTGTTGCCGAGTCGCATGCTTCAGTATTGTCGGTACCGGTCTTGGCTTGAAAAAAAAACAACTCTCCGTCTTGCAGTAACATCATTGGAGCCAAAAATCCATAAACTTATTTCAAACAAGCAGCAACAAATATCACACTAAAAATGTGTAATATTTAACCAATTCAATACCGGGCAATTTTACACCTTCCTGCCCAGGCCAGTTTTCAGGTTTCAGCGCTCTCACACTCTGAATGACAATTGCACGGTCATACAACATTGTACTCAAACTAAAATTTTATCATTTTCTTCACACAACTAGAGCTTTCTTTTGGTGGTATTTAATCACCACTGGGGTTTTTATTTTTTGCTAAATTAACAAAAAAAGACCAAAACTTTTGAAAAAAAAAGTTTTTCTTTTTTCTGTTATAAAAGTTTACAAATAAATAATTGTTCTTCATAAATTTAGGCCGAGATGTATTCTGCTACATTTCTTTGGTGAAAATAACCCAAATTAGGATGTATTTTTTAGTTTGTAGGAAAGTTATAGAGTTCACAAACTATGGTATAGATCTGAATATTGATCAATCCTGAAGTACTGACAGCCAATCTAATTTCTTGAGGTCCAAGAATGTCAGAACAGTACAGATATCCCCAAATGACCCCTTTTTGCAAAGTAGACAGTCCGACGTACTTCATAAGAGGCATGGCGAGTTTTTTGAAGTTGTTTTTTTTTTGTCATAATTTTTCGGAAAATGAAAAAATTAAAACAATTAGTTTCACTATTTTTTTTTACATATTGTCACCAGGTGGTGGTGACAATATGCATGGTGGTGATCAGGGACACTGACTGGTGACAGTATGAAAAAATATATATATATTTTTTTTTTATTTTTTTAATTTTTTAAATTATTTTTTATTAAATTTGTTTTCTTTTTTTTAAGATTTTTTTTTCATATTGCACTATGACCAAAGTAGTACAATGTTACCATAGTAACATTGTACTACTTTGGGGAAGTGATCAGTATTTTTTTTTTTTTTACACAATTTGCTTATAGCAAAGAATTACTTTGCTATAAGCAAGCATTTACCTGAATGACATTGATTCATTCAGGGTTTTTCTTTTCTTTTTTTTGTGCTTAGCTGTGATTTGACCACAGCTAATCACATGACATGTGCATGTGATTAGCTGTGACCATTCACAGCTAGACACTAGTATACAGTGGATGGCATGAATGAAGCCATCCATTGTATACAACTGTCATGTGACCTGCTGTGATTGGTCACAGCAGGTCACATGGTACCGGCAACGGGGCCGATACTCAGATCTGTCATCGGCCGTGTCCGAGGTACACGGCCGGTGACAGATCGCGCCACTCTGCAGGATCGCAATCTGTGTATGTGCGGGAGGATGCCATATGGCGTCCACCCGGAACGCTGATGACATTTGCCACCCGCCGTTCGGCCATAGGGCGGGCGGCAAATGGTTAAATAAGCTTCAATTATTTTGTAATAATTAAACAACCTTTAAAGATTTTGTTATGATTAAATAAGCATTTATAATTTTGTTATATTAAATAGGTGCATTTCATATTAATAAAATGGAAGTTCTTCGAGCATTATTTTACAAATGTATTTATCTTTTAAAAAAAATCATATTAGTGGTCCACAGGATTTAAAATGATCAATTTAGTGATCCGTGAGGTCCGTAAGGTTGGCGACCGCTGCTACAGAACATCCTAGTACTCCCTAGCACTACCAATGACCCTTAAGATTTTACCTGTCAAATGATTTGTTATTCTGTGCAGTTAATCATGTTAAACATAATATACACATTGCACAGACAGGCACGTAACACACATAGTTCTTGATTAAACAATTACTCTTCCTGGATCAGCTTCTTATGTCATTTTTATACCTTCAGCCTTCTCGGTGGACAATAAATTAACATCCTTGCCCTTGTGTATGGAACTAACCTAGGGAGTAGTAAAACTGATATGGGAAGTATCAGAATTACATTACTGACTAGCAGAGGTATGTGTATTACAAGTTTGCTAGAACAGAATTACAAATCCTTTGGCAGGCAAAACAATAACCTATACAGAATTCAAAGTATTTATTCACTTGTTTGCTTAGAGTTCAACTTTAATTTAAATGATATCCAAAAGTTGAGTCATACAAATTAATATAATATGAAGAAAAAGAAGGAAATTCATGATGTAGTTAAAGTAAACCTTTGTTAAAGCAGAGTTCCACTTAAAAGCTATCAAATACCTACCCAAATGGAAGAGAAATACATTTCCAATATATTTAGAAAAAGAATTATATATGTGATATTTATTTACAATATATTTGCCTACGCTAATATATTTTAACGTGTATTATAAAAAATGAAATATATTTTCTAAAGGCATGTATTTAAAAATATATTTTTTTTAAAAAGGCATGTATTTAAAAATATATTTTTTTAAAATATATTCTTCAGATTTTTTTTAACATATAAAAAAGTAATTTTAACATATATTTTTTCATATACTTGTAAACACATTCCAAAAATGTAGATTAAATGCATTTTCAAAGACATATATTTGAAAATCTATTTTTAAAAATATTTTTCATATATTTTTAATATATTAAAAATGCATTTCAACATACAGTGTATATATATTTATAAATATATTTTTTAAATACATTGAATACAGCCAAAATTGTAGTATTTCAAATTTATGTCAATACATTTGGGAAGAATATTTTTAAAATATATTTAAAATATATTTTTCTTCCACATGGGTAGGATCATATGTTGAGCTGGTCAATGCCCACATTCACTGCTACAAATTGTTATTGTACTATAGATGTTCTCTACATATGGCTTTGTTAAATTTCGAGATCCATTAGATTTTGGCATAAGCAACTTAAATCGGAGTTCCACTCAAAAGTGGAAGCTTTGCTTATTTGCCTCCTCCTCCCCTCCACTACCATATTTGGCACCTTTTGGGGGAGGGCGGTTACCTGGTTTTGACAGGTACCCGCTCCCACTTCCGGCTCAGTTCGCTGCAGTGAAGTGAGCCAGAAGTTCGGCCCCCTCCTTCCTTCCACAGTGTCCACAGGTCCCAGAAGACTACTGGACCAATCAGAATGCACAGCGCGGCTTGCACATGCACAGTGGGCACCCGGCTGTGAGGCCACAAGCTGTCACAGCCTGGTGCCCACAGTTGTGATGCCAATGCCGAGGAGAGAAGAGGCAGAGAAGGGATGGCGCGGGTAAGCACATCGCTGGACCCTGGAACAGGTGAGTGTATGTTTATTAAAAGTCAGCAGCTACAGTTTTTGTAGCTGCTGACTTTAATAAACACAAAAATGACGGAAACTCCTCTTTACTGAACCTAAAGCAGAACTTAAAGCGGAGTTCCACCTAAAAAAAAAATAAAATTAAAGTCAGCAGCTACAAAAACTGTAGCTGCTGACTTTTAAAATACAGACACTCACCTGTCCCTCGGTCCAGTGGTGTCCTCACCACCGCTGGTTTCACCGGCCGTCTTCTCTCCCTGGCATCTTCATTGTGAGCACCCGGCTATGACAGCTTGCAGCATCACAGTTGGGTGCCCACTGCGCATGCACAAGAAGCGCTGCGCTTTGTGATGCCGTTGCCGGGGAGAGAAGGAATGGCACGGGTGAGCACATCGCTGGACCCTGGGACAGGTAAGTGTGTGTTTATTAAAAGTCAGCAGCTACAGTTTTTATAGCTGCTGACTTTTAATAAACACAAAACTGACTGGAACTCCGCTTTAAGAGAAAAGGAAAATTGGAGTACCCTTGGGTGTTAGGTCACTCCCAAAGACAATTATAAACTAGTGCCATGTCCTGATTTAACCAAACAATGAAAAGGAAAAAGAAGTACAAATGGACTTTAAGGGCACAGAGACTATTAACACATATTGGTAAAATCACTTATACTTTATTTTGACAGTGTGTCACAAAAAACATTGTTCAGTTAAAAGATCATTGTCCCACAGCCCACCATATTGTAAGGAGAAAAGCCAGTGATAAAGCATACTGTAACCACCAGGAAGATCCTATGGGGTGTGAGAGACATTCAGCCGCTGGAAGAATGGCCCAACATGTTTCGCGACAACAATCGCTTCTTCAGGGGCTTAGTAGTAATGTCTAAAAAAGGCGTATTTGAATATACACAGAAACACATCATGTAAATATGAAAAGGGTCATACAACGATATACTAAGACTTACATACAATGTTATTATGCTCCATGTAGCGGTAGACCCCCTAGTCACAGTGTGCAGGCCTCCTCTATGTTCCCACGGGGCAAGGGGCAGTCCCGGGGGCCAGATATGGGGGTGCAGTAGTAAACAACGATCCAGAGCCCTGAGAGGCCTAAAACAGCTAACAAAAAGGGGGGGGAAAGGAAAATACTGAAAAACTCAAACAAAAATATATAAAGTTGTATAGACTACAGATGTCCTCCTCCATCAGGCCATACCAGTGATAAACATACCGGTTGGCTACGTGTTACCTTAAACAGGTGTTGTTGTGGCAAGACCAGAATTTCCTGCAGGAAGGGAGCCTTATTCCCAAGCCTTGGCAGGAAATGTAGGGGGGGGGCTTGTGTCTAAGGGAGGAAGAATGGAGAAGTACCGCAATGGGATCTTCCCGGTGGTTACAGTGTGCTTTATCACTGGCTTTGCTCCTTACAATATGGTGGGCTGTGGGACATTGTCTGCGGGGACATTGTACAATGATCTTTTAACTGAACGATTTAATAAAGTATAAGTGATTTTACCAATATGTTGTCCGCTTTAACTTCTTGCCGACCAGCCACTGAAGAAATACGGTGGCAGATCGGCACGGCAGGGCAAAACTATGTTTTAAAACGTGCGTTTGCAAAACAGGTAGGGGGCGCGTGCGAGGTGCGTGCCCGCCCTACCCGTCCCACCGATCGCGGCCACGGGTGTCAGTCGCGGGGTCACGGCCGGTCATTACCGGCCGTGTCCCACTGATTAGCGGCAATCACTGACAGAGAACAGGGCTGCAGTAGCTCTGCTTTCTGTCAGTCCCCTGTCAGCTCCTGACATGCTGATCCAGAGAGAAGAGTTTATCTCTCCGAATCAGCGGTGTTCCCGTGCAGTACACACCCCTAGTAAAACACTCCCATCACACAGGTAACCCTTTCAGTAAATAAAAAAGTTAACCCCTTCCTCCCTAGTGCCATTAGTACAGTGTCAGTGTTTTTTTTTTGCACTGATCACTGTATTGGTGTCACTGGGGATGTCAGTGACCCCAAGTCAGTTCCCCCCCAGTGTCAGAATATCCGCAGCAGTCCCACAGTCCTGCCATAAGTCGCTGGTCGCTGCCATAAGTCGCTGATCGCCACCATAAGTCGCTGATCGCAGCCATTATTAGTATAAAAAAAAAATAAAAATCCCAGTATCTTTCCCGCCATTTGTAAACGCTATAACTTTCACGTAAACCAATTAACTTACACGTATTGGTTTTTTTTTTAGCAAAGACATGTCGCAGAATACATTTTGGCAGAAATTTATGACTAAATTTGATTTTTTTTTTACTGGACAAGTCCAAAATATTGTTTTTTTTTCCTCAAAATTGTCAGCCTTTTTTTTTTATAACGCAAAAAATAAAAAATGCACAGGCGATCAAATACCACGGAAAGAAAGCTCAATTTGTGGGAAAAAAAAGGATGTAAATTTCATTTATGTACCGTATTGCATGACCGCGCAATTGTCCGTTAAACTAGCGCAGCATAGCAAAAAAATGGCGTAAATTGCAGTATCTATACCATAGTTGTAGACGCTACAACTTTCACACAAAGCAATCAATATACACTTATTGGGATTTTTTTTACCAAAAACATGTAGCAGAATACATTTTGGCCTAAATTTATAACAAACTTTGAGTTTACTATATATTTTTTATAGCTGAAAGTAAAAAATATCGGTTTTCTTCAAAATGTTTGGTATTTTTTTGTTTATAGCGTGAAAAATAAAAAGCGCACAGGTGATCAAATACCACCAAGAGAAAGCTCTATTTGTGTGAAAAAGAGGACGTAAATTTCATTTGGGTGCAGCATCGCATGACCGCGCAATTATCAGTTGAATTAGTGTAGCGCCGAGTAGCAAAAAGAGGCCTGGTCATTAAGGGGGGTAAATCCGCAGGAGAACAAGTGGTTAACCCTTTGAGGACCGTAAGATTTTGGAACGCCAAAAGAATCAATTTTTTTGTTTTTAAAGTTTGTACACTTCAGTTGCTGTAACTAAGCCATTTCATGAAATAATTGGCAAAAAGCTAGATCCATTTGTTGTTTGTTGATAAGAACTAATATTTTGACTCAAACCAAAAAAAAAAAAAAGAGTTTTAATTCCTTAATCAGATGATACACGCAATTAAAAACATGGGACAAATACGTCCCTTGGTCCTCAAATGGTTAAGAGAAACCAGGAGAGGTTCTAGTGCTGACCTTTGGTGTTCAGTTCTTTCTCTGTCACTAATGTATAAGAAGTGTGCAGACCAGGAAAGTTAATGATGGAAAATCCAGCTGCACCTTTTTGCTAAAATTACAAAGACTCCTAGATTGTAAGCTCGAAAGAGCAGGGCCCTCGAACCCCTCGTGTATTGTATTGTTACTGTCTTGTCTCATGTTCTGTCCCCCTTGCTATTGTACAGCGCTGAGCATACCCTTTGGCGCTATATAAATACTGTATAATAATAATAATAATAATAAGTCTTCCAGCAGTTATAAAATAAAACAACAAAAAAAGCATCTTTGGTCGCAGTATACCTCTTCAATACTGTCAACTGCACACTCACTACTCCAAAGCCCCTCTTTTGCATTGGCCCATGGTCACAACCGTGGCATTACATTATCATGCCAGCTTGGGCTCCCAGTACTCCTGCACAGAAGGACCCTCATACTGGTGCCAATCTGTGCAGGAGTAAGGACTACCTATCACCAGCAATGGAAAAAACTGCAGCACAACTGTGTATTTTTATCACCCCCCCTGCCCAACTGCAAGTTGAAATGAGACCTTAGGGACTATTCCCAGCAAACTGGGCCAGTTTGCATCTATGCATACAGTAGCTACACTACAAAAAAGAAAAGAAACTGGTCACGATCAAGACATCATGTCATGTGTGTATGTATTCTTGTTTGCACATAACAATTGTATTGATCCATTTTTAATAAGAAATACATTGAACAGAAAGGGCAGCTTTTGAACGAAATAATATATTACACAAAGAATGATTTAATGAAACTCTACATATCCCCAGATGTTGCAGAGTACACAGTGAACTGTATTTATCATTAGTGCTATTGAAGCATACCTATTCACAACTGCTAATCAGGACTGCCAACTCTAGGTCAATCTCATTCACTGGGGTTTTGCTGACGTTTTCCCAGCCTGCATGCCCTGCACGTTTTCTGTTTTCTGACATCAGCACAACTAATGAAATGATTGTGCTGCTGTGCATCTGACTCATAGGTTTCTATTATTTACTTCTGCCATTATTTCACATTTAATCAAGTTGCTATAGTTACAGATTTCCCCCCATCCCCATAGTATGTCAGTACTGTCATAAATTTTAATGTTTCTATGCTGCCCAGTTTACAGCAGCAACCTGACGATATGTGTACACTGCAGGGAGTGTTGGGTGGAAATATTAAATAGAACATAGGAAAAATGCTTGCCTAACATTGAAGGCTTTAGCAGATTATTGATTATGGTATGGGTATTTAAAATAAAAAATAATCGATCTGTGATTCTTCTAGTTTTCCTTTCCTCCATGTTTTCTTTCTGATTCTTTTTTTTTTTTTTCTCTATGTTTTTATATTTTATTTTTCCTTCGTTCTAACTTTTTTTTTTCTTTCCTCTTCTTTTTCCGGTAATATGATGGATTGCTGCTGCTATTATTTGGTTTGGCTTTTTGCTGTCTTTGATGTCATTGGACATTCCGTTATTTGGCTAATACTTATATTATTTGGGCAGCACAGTGGCTAAATGGTTAGCACTTCCACCTGGCAGTACTAGGGTCGCTGGTTCGAATCCTAGCCACGGCACCACCTGCCTGGAGTTTGCATGTGCTACCTGTGTGGGTTTCCTCTGGGTACTCTGGTTTCCTCCCACACTCCAAAGATATGCTGGTAGGTGAATTGGATCCTGTCTAAATTGGCCCTAGTATGTGTATGTATGAATGAATGTAAGTTAGGGACCTTAGATTGTACACCCCTTGAGGGTTAGAGACTAATGTGAATGTACAATATATATGTAAAAGCACTGCGTAAATTGATGGCGCTATATAAGTACCCTAAATAAATAATACAAGTCAACAGGATGTATCTGTTGATGTGTTATTGTTCTGCTCTGCCCCTGCATGGGCGTATCTTGAGCTTGTTGTATTCTTAAAACAAACTTTTCTCAATAAAAATATTGAAACAGAAAACATAAAAAAAAAACAAATAATCATTAATGGCATTCAATATTTGTGCTTTCCAAAGTAAATGAAAACGAAAAAAGCCACAGATGTCCACCAGTGAACAAAACAGGGGCACACAATACAGTTGGTAGATTTGAGACCCAACTCTAACTCTACTACCCTAATCACTGGCTTACCTGTGCTTTATGGTACATACAACCCTTGCATAAAAAGAAACAAACAGAGGGCTCACGGACTTAGTGCCGTACCTTTTAAAATAGAAATGTATTATTAAAAAGTATTATACTCACAAAGGAATAAAATCAAAAGCATGTCACAAGAAATACAGCATGGTCCAATCTCCCTGAAAGATATCTGGTGGGGGACTGTAGACCTCTTAATGGCCGACGTGTTTTGAGGCTATACCTCTTCCTCAGAGCCGATAATACTTTTTAATAATGCATTTCTATTTTAAAAGGTAATGCACTAGGCCTGTGTGCCCTCTTTTTGTTTCTTTGTATGCAGTTCTTTTGGATTTCCCTGATCCGTTGAGGGCAGCAAGGCTCACATTCCTTAACCACTTCAAGTCCGGACACTTTTACCCCCTTCCTGTCCAGACCAATTTTCAGCTTTCAGTGCTATCACACTTTGAATGACAATTGCACGGTCATGCAACACTGTACCCATATGATTTTTTTTTTTTTTTGAGATAGATACAACTTTATTTTGGTGGTATTTATTTTTTTGCTATATAAATGAAAAAGTCTAAACATTTTGAAAAAAAAAAATATTTTTCTTATACAATTTTACAAATAAATAATTTTTCTTCATAAATCTTGGCCAAAATGTATTCAGCTATCTTTTTAGTAAAACAAAAATAACCCAAATTAGTTTATAACTAAAAATTATAATTTTATTAATTTTTTTTTACATTTTTATTTTATTTTTGTATATTATTATTTATGTTTTTTTTTTTTTCCATACTGTCACCCTAGCAGTACAGTGTCACCATAGTGCCACTGTACTACTGGTGGGGGGTGATGAAAAATGTTTTTTTTTTTTACAATGATTGCTTTTACAACCATAAAGGGTGCAAAAGCAATCATTTCTTCTCTCTGGCTGCATTCTTGCAGCCATTGAGAAATACTGTGCGAGCTGTGATTGGTCACAGCTTGTCACATGATACAAGGCCGTTGTGAATAGTCTTGTACCATGTGACCTCTGTGATCATTCACAGATTTCACTAGTAGTAAGCAATGATGTCAGGAAGCGACATCTTGCTTACTACTATTCATGTGATCACTGATTGGCCAATCAGTGATCACATGATCAGAACCTCACACAGAGGTCCCGTACAGCAATCGGTGTTCTCCGGACACAGCGGGCACTGGATCGCGCACAGGCAGGGAAGCAGGAGGACGTTTATAAATGGCCACCCGCTCCTGGACTGCTCCCGTCTGGCTGTTTATATATATGGGCCAGACAGGACGTGGTTAAAATAGAAATTTATGAATAAAAGTATTATACGCACAAAGGAATAAAATCAAAAGCATGTCACAAGAAATACAGCATGGTCCAATCTCCCTGAAAGATATCTGGTGGGGGACTGTAGACCTCTTAATGGCTGATGCGTTTTGAGGCTATACCTCTTCCTCAGAGCCGATAATACTTTTTATTAATACATTTCTATTTTAAAAGGTAATGCACTAGGCCCGTATGCCCTCTTTTTGTTTCTTCGTATGCAGTTCTTTTGGATTTCCCTGATCCGTTGAGGGCAGAAAGGCTCACATTCCCTAAATACTCCATGTTTGGTTACAGACATTGTGGAGTTCATTGTCCAGGGCAGGAGTTTAGGCATTCGGTTGCTTTTTTCTTCTTGCATACAACCCTTGACCTGGGCACCTGTCATCTGCTACCCATATTAAAGACTGTTTTGGATGTCAATAGGAATGAGGTCTTAACTACAGGAGGCTTAGGCAGCCCATAGAATATTAATGACCCCTTCCCGTTGAGTTATTATATTATGAAAGTGGGGAGACTTCCCTGCTGTCAGAAAACACTGATGCACATTGATCAGGAAAAACACAACAGGCTGGTGGCACAGAAGTCGATTGATAGATCCACTTCTGTACAACCAGCCTGCTCATACATGTATAGAAATTTGGCCTGTCCCTGCTGAACTGGACAAATTTCGGTCCCTGTATGGCCAGCTTAATGTGGTTCTAAAGGCTCAAGGCTTTTTTACCTTCATGGATTCTATGCATGAAGGTAAAAAATCTTCTGTTTGCAGCACACTCAGATTGAAAAAATGATTACCTTCATTATATGAGAAGGGAAAAACCCCAGACTGGCCAAAGTCGTATTATACCATAGTCTTAATTTAGGCGGATTAGCTGTTCCCAACTTTTATTATATTACTGTGCAGCGGTCTTGGTTACCTAGTCCTACAGTAACTGCACACTTTTACTGCACTGTTCCCTGCACTTCCAGTTTTATACCTACCTGTCCCCAATTCAGCGAGAAATCACTCACAAAGCTGCTAAGCTGCTTATAAAATTGTGGGAGAGATATCATCTAAAAACTGCTGAGCTGCTTTTAAAAAATCTCCTGTTACAGGTCTGTGCACGTGCAGTGAACTTTGTACGTATTATGGACAGGGCTGCTGTTAGAAACTATGGGATCCCATACAGCCAATCTGACAGGGCCCCCTCCCCCCCTAAAAAAACATTTTATTATGCTTTAGTTATGAATGAACACAATGAGTGATCAGTGCCAATCACTCATTGTGTTCATTCAGGAAAAGAAGGGGCTGGTAAATGTGACATATTTACCGGATCCTTCCCCCATTCTCCATCCTGAAGATCCTATTGTGTGCTGAAACCTGCCGGTGAGAAAGAGAGGAGGGAAGCCAGCAACACTGCAGGGGTGGGGGCACACAGAGGGGCCTGGGCAGCAGGGGGAAACTTATGATGCACAGGGAAGGTGATGGATACGGCAGGAGGGCAATTCCTGGAACCGATCCCTTGTATGGCTCTCTGCAGCAGCTGAAAGCCAGCGGGAGGGAGAGGAGAAGAAGCCTGCTTTCAGCTTCTGCAAAGAGAGCCATGCAGGGGATCGGTTGCAGTAATTGCCTCCCCCTCCCCACTGTGCTAATCACCCTCCTTGCCCACATCCGATTCACCCAGGGCCCCCCTGCTGGCCTGGGCCCCGTACAGGAGGACTGGTGTTACCACGGCCCTGATTATGGAACTTGGAGTATGAACTCCAAAGTGCAGTTACACCTTATTGCTAATATGTTGAAAACAGCACCAATGAAATTATAAATATAATGGTCTCCTTTATATTGTAATGCACTGCGCAAACTGTTGTCACTATATAAACCCTGTATAATAATAATAATTGCTGCCACAACCATTAAACTAAATTTCATTAATTTGGTTTATATCCTATGCACTCTTAAAGTGACTCTGTTGGTACAAACAAATAAATAAAATACATGCTCCTCTGGTGGGAAATCCTAACCTTTTTTCAAGAGCCATGGTAGCTGTGGACTCTTAAGCATCCAATGCTTTTCTGGGTGTGTCAGATGCCTAATCCCCCACCGTACACTGTGGTTCCATCCACTAGCCTCACTACAGGATACAGTAGTCACTTAGCAGTCTTAGGCCCCTCTCTCATGCCTGTTTTGAACAGGTCTGCCTGTCAGTTTTCCAGGCAGATCTGATCGGAAGGTCCATGCCAGGCTGGTGCAAATTGACTTGTGTCCACTTACACCCGTTTACCTCTGGGCCCAATCAGGTTTACTTAAAAAAACACTGAGGACTGCAACGGGTGCAAATGGACAGCGGAGTCCGTTTACACCCGGCCACCCATGAAGCAGAGCGGGGTGTCTCCATGTCTGATCTGTATAAACTGAGCAGACAGGGATGTGTCATTCATCCTTCTCTGCTCCGATCAGCCCACAGATCACAGATCCTCTTCTGATTAGAACAGAGTCCACCCCATGTCAAAGGGGCTTTAGACTTATGCACTAGTGACCATGAAAGGACCAATTATCAATTGTTACATTAATTAAACACCCCATATATAAAGTCTAAACAACTTCTACATCTCTAGTTTCATTAGCTATCAAATACCTACCCACATGGAAGAGAAATACATTTCCAATATATTTAGAAAAAAAAATTATATATGTGACATATATTTACAATATATTGGCCCTACGCTAATATATTTTAACATGTATTCTAAAAAAATGCAAATTGAAATATATTTTCTAAAGGCATATATTTAAAAATATATATTTTTTAAATATATTCTTCAAATTTTTTTTAACATAAAAAAAGTAATTTTAACATATTTTTTCATATACTTGTAAATACATTAAAAAAAATGTAGGTTAAATGTATTTTCAAAGACATATATTTGAAAATGTATTTTAAAAATATTTTTCATATATTTTTAATATATAAAAAACACATTTCAACATACAGTATATATATATATATATATATATATATATATTGAAATATATTTTTGAAATACATTAAATACGGCCAAAATTGTAGTATTTCAAATATATGTCAATACATCTTCCATGTGGGTAGGATCATATGTTGAGCTGGTCAATGCCCACATTCACTGCTACAAATGGTTATTGTACTATAGCTGTTCTCTACATATGGCTTGTTAAATTTTGAGATCCTTTAGATTTTGGCATAAGCAACTTAAAGCGGAGTTCCATTCAAAAGTGGAAGCTTTGCTTATTTGCCTCCTTCCCCAGTCCACTGCCATATTTGGCATCTTTTGTTGGGGAGCGGATACCTGTTTTTGGCAGGTACCCACTCCCACTTTCGGCTCAGTTCGCCACGGCAAAGTGAGCTGGAAGTTCCGCCCCCCTCCTTCCTCCCGCGGTCGCCTGGGAACCTTCACAAGTCCCAGAAGATTGCCAGACCAATGAGAATGCGCAGCACGGCTCGCGCATGCGCAGTGGGCACCCAGCTGAGAAGCCGCAAGATGTCACAGCCTGGTGCCCACAGTTGTGATGCCAGTGCCGAGGAGAGAAGAGGCAGAGAAGGGATGGCGCGGGTGAGCACATCACTGGACCCTGGGACTTTAATAAACACAAAAATGACGTAAACTCCTCTTTACTGAACCTAAAGCAGAACTTAAAGCGGAGTTTCACCTAAAAAAAATTAAATAAAAGTCAGCAGCTACAAAAATTGTAGCTGCTGACTTTTAAAATACAGACACTCACCTGTCCCTCGGTCCAGTGGTGTCCTCACCACCGCTGGTTTCACTGGCTGTCTTCTCTCCCTGGCATCTTCATTTTGGGCAAACCGGCTATGACAGCTTGCTGCTTCACAGTCGGGTGCCCACCGCGCATGCATGAGAAGCGCTGCGCTTTGTGAATGGCCCCGGTTACCTGTCAAATTCGGGTATCTGCTCCCCCCCACTCCCCAAAGGTGCCAATCCTTAATGGGGAGTGGGTGACAAAGACTTAAAGCGGAACTTCACTTTTTGGGTGGAGCGCCGCTTTAACTCACTACAGCATCATTTTCCTATTTTGTCTTTCCCACCTCCCTCTTACACAAATGATAAAAAAGTAATGTTTTCCTTTATGTTCATTTTTGTGCTGCAGGGCAACACTTCCTGGTTTCTGGCCTAGGCCAGGCCCTTCTGCCTCCTGGGATTGCTACGTCACAGCTATGCTAGGAGACAGTGGGGTTGATTTACTAAAGGCAAATATACTGTGCACTGCAAGTGCGGTTTCTCTAGATCTGATAGAAAGCTCTGAAATGAGGTGAAGCACTGCTGATTTCTGTCATCCAATCATATGCAAGCAAAAATGCAGTTTTTTAACATTATCCTTGCATGTGATTGGGTATTCTTTGCAAACCGAAGCTTTACCTCAATTACCAAGCTGTGGAGCAATAGCACTTGCAGTGCACAGTATATTTGCCTTTAATAAATCAACCCCAGTGTTTGACCAAGCCACAAGTATGAGGCACACATGTACACGTGCAGCATATCTCTGTGCACACACATACATTTCTGCATGTGCAGAAATCTGCCTCGCTCATGCAGATGCGTCGCTATTCTCAGTGGTGTATTTAGGTTTTTTGCTGCCCTAGGCAACACAAAAATCAGACGCCGCCCCCCAACAGAGAGAGCCTGACACCTACCAACACCAGTGACCTACAACACCCCTGCCCCCCCACCCGAGAGAGCCTTCCATTAACACCAACCGCCCCCCGGAAACAGAGTGAAAGACACTCACCTTCACAGCTCCGGACATCCCGGGAACGAGAGTCGGGCTCTGCATACACCATTAAGCAGCCCGCAGCCTTTTTCAGATCCCACCTGGTCCCCATGCTGCATGTGTCCCTTCTTCCTGGGGTGGTGCTGCCCTCCTGAAAAATGCCGCCCTAGGCAAATGCCTTGTTTGCCTTGTGGTAAATACACCTCTGGCTGTTCTCTGTCAGTTCCCAAATACGTGGAAAAGCCCGGTGGCACATCCAGACACACAGACACGGTGTAAAAGAGGAATGGGAGGAGGGCATTCATGCAGCGGTCAATCTCCTCTTTAATGCTACAGGGAACATTTTATAAATGTGCCCACCAGAAAAATATTTACCGCATGAGTAATAAATAAAATTAATGATTAATAATGCTCAGGAATGAGTTAGGAGATAATATAGCACATTTTGCAATTAATGATGCTCTGCTAGGAAAAGAAAATGTAATTTTCCACAGAGGAATAACTGATCTTTTACAAGACGAAGAACAGTTTTCTGTAAAGTGGAATAAACTATAATATACACTGGGGAATTAATAATAGTTTGCAACATATTCTAGAGAGGATTTGAAGGGATTTTTTTTTAAAGAGGAGCCAATTATATTCAGAATACATAAGAATGCAGCTAATGGTATTAATTCACTTAATAAAAATGTCTGTAATCCCCTGCTACATGCAAATCCTGTGCTATCCACATGCTGCAGAAGAAGTGGACATGCTGCTTATATATGGGGACCCTCACACTATTGCTATTATAACTGTAGCAAACTTGCTCATTAGAGTTGGACGCGGAGTTCCCCTCTTCCTTTTCTTTTTTATTGGAAGTATTCCTCAGTCCTACGGTCCATACCCCCTCCCTTCCTGAGAGGCAAACGTTATATCCTGACAGATGGGGGGGTCAACCCAAGTTAAGGCATCCTCAGTCCGGTGCCAGGCAGTCTGCGAAAGTGTAACCTTTCTCACCTAAAATCATGATAAGGCCAGCTCATCAGAGCATTGGGAAGCACTGATCCCAGACCTTGTGTAGGCTCACCCATCATAAAACAGATAAGGCAGCTTCTCCCCGGACTTGAAAGAAGTTGAAACCTCACAGAACCTAACAGTAAAGATGTCAGAATGAAATGAACATTCCTCAAGTCAGGTTTTTTTCCCCCTATGTTTCATGTCATGGATTATGACAGATGTTGGTTCTAATTCAGAGTTCTCCTGACCCCTCCCAAAACAGTGTAATGGCCAGTATTCAGAGCCACCACACCTTGCAGAGGGATTTTTAAAAAAGAGACAGGCTAGCAAGCCTGGTAGAAGAATAACACATCTCCTAAGCTTAACATCGAACGAGGAGATCAAAGAACCTTCCTGCTCTGCACTTGGATCTACAAACCAAGGCATGCTGGCAAGTAACCTAACCCTTTAACTTCCTTCCTATGATCTCTTTGCTGTATCTTTATATACTTATATATATATTTTCCTGACATCTCTTTGTAAATATTTTATTGCACCTGTTTGACTCTTTTAGTAATAAATCTCTCTTTCTGAAAGTGTTCAACTGTTTTTAAGCGCTTACTTGCAATTCACGAATTCCTGCCTCTGAAGAGACGCTACTGTGTTTGTTTAATACTCTGCCCAATCGGCCTGCGGTGACCGTATTGGACAGGCGACTTTTCAATCATTATAGTCTATATTTGAATGGAGGCCATTTACTGGGTGATATGGTAATTTATTTTACAAACTCTAAATAACTATCTTTAAATTAGTTGCGTAATTAACCCGACCCAGTAACAAGCGCATTCAGGCTGCAGGCACAGATTGTAGCCCATTAGCTGGACAATCGCTGTGCAGGGTGCAGCTGGGTGGGGCCTTGTTACGCGCGTCACACCGTGGTTTTAGATCGGCCGGTCCTTCTGTCACGAGTTGGTGAGAAGGTCTGGGGTCTGACGCCGCGGGCGTGACGTATTACTGTTAGTTGCGGTCGTGCGATTGTCCCATGTTGGTGGCGCCGACCGTGCGATCGTGACAATAACATTCACGTATCTTCCAGCACTTGCATTCTACCTACACCTCATTCACCCCTAAACTGCCCTAAAATGGCCAGGTTTTAGGCAAAACAAAACCGCTTTAGCAAAATCCCTGTTGGAATTCCATAATGGCACCTGGAAGGTAGGTATTCCTAATGTAGCACTACCCCCTTAGGAGTCACTGAGTTTTGGGTCCCTCTAAGCTATGTATGGCCAGGCAACACTCATTTTTCACACTTTCCACACTGGAGTCAAAAAACAGTCCTTGAGCTTGGTTTTGTGATTTTATTAAGGGATTAGGAACTTGGATGGGGTCTAGGCCAGAGGTACTATAGAACTTGAGGACAAACTCCTTACCAACTACAGTATGTGCAAAAATGTGGATAGCAGCATTTTCTTTCTTTGAAGAGCTCCAAAGACTCTTCCTAGTGTACCTCCTCAGACCCCGGATGATTACTCCTCTTCACCCAGCTCCACTGAGGGTATTCCCTGGGCAAGGGGGGCCAAGAGCTGTAAATTTAGAAACAGTCCCAGATGAGAAGCTAGTTGGGTCTTCCACCTGACTGTCCTCTCCCCATATCCGGCCCAGGGGGTTGTTGGAGTACTCACACTGTCCTTTCCTGTCAGCTTAGTGGATTGGTGTCTGCCTTCAGGCCATTTCGCTGGGCTGGCTCCTTTCATGCTGTTCAGGGTGTCCTCCCAAAGAGAGGGTGGCACAGTGGAGGTCTTCTTTTCCAGCGACCTGCCTGTAAGTAGGCCCTCCCCCTGGGGCCCCCTCCCAGGCTCCACATTCCATCTTCCACCCAACACTGCACCCTTTCCCCCAGGCTCTGCCACATTTAAGGTTGCCCTGGTCACCATGCCCAGCCTCCTGTCAGGGGATTGACCAAGATCCCTCAAACATTCAAATCTGGGCCTCTTCCCCTTCTCCAGAAAGCTGTAGGCTCTCTCCCTGGGGCCCTCTCCCAGGCTCCACACTCCATCTTCTACCCAACACTGCACCCTTCCCCCCAGGCTGCCACATTTGAGGGTTGCCCTGGTCACCATGCCCAGCCTCCTGTCAGGGGATTGGCCAAGGTCCCTCAAACATTCAAATCTGGGCCTCTTCCCCTTCTCCAGAAAGCTCTCATGTTTCTGAAGAGCTGGGGGGTTCCAGAAGCCCTGACCTGATAGAGCCTCCAAGCCTGTCCTGAAGTGAACTCCTGCCTCACTCACAGGCCGACTCATCCCAGGCTGCTACTCAGCCTCTGCCTGAAAAAGAAAAAACCCCAGCCAATCTAGGTAACCTGGAGGGCGTTACACTAATAATAACCATACACTAGATGGGCACTGGAGATTAAAAAATTCCAAGTTCAGATTCAAAAGTAGTACACATCTCCAGAACCATGTTGCAAAAAAATCTAACTTTATTGTAGTAGATTTTTATGTACTTGCTGAGATCTACTTAAGTCTTTGATATTCAGATGTATTTGCCATCATAGCTCTCAACCAGAATTATTATTTACTGGCGTATGAATTGTGGCTTCAGCCTGGAGAGATAAAGAGAGGGAGTTACATTTATTCTAGCATCTCCGACATGAGTTTTTTGCTCCTAGTGCCACAGTTTATATAATGTATAGTAGATAATTACAGAGCCCCCTAATGGCAAAGAAGATGCAAAGCTTGTAGGGCCACAAGGGATACAAGGGTCTCGTCTGTTTTTGTATGACCCCCTCCCAGGCTCCACACTCCATCTTCCACCCAACACTGCACCCTTTCCCCCAGGCTCTGCCACATTTGAGGGTTGCCTTGGTCACCATGCCCAGCCTCCTGTCAGGAGATTGACCAAGGTCCCTCAAACATGCAAATCTGGGCCTTTTCCCCTTCTCCAGAAAGCTCTGATATATCTGGAGAGCTGGGGGGCTCCAGAAGCCCTGACCTGATAGCGCCTCCAAGCCTGTCCTGAGGTGAACTCCTGTCTCACTCACAGGCTGACTCATCCCAGGCTGCTACTCAGCCTCTGCCTGAAAAAGAAAAAAACCCCAGCCTATCTAGGTAACCTGGAAGGCGTTACACTAATAATAACCATACACTAGATGGGCACTGGAGATTAAAAAATTCCAGGTTCAGATTCAAAAGTAGTACACATCTCCAGAACCATGTTGCAAAAATATCTAACTTTATTGTAGTAGATTTTTATGTACTTGCTGCGATCTACTTAAGTCTTTGATATTCAAATGGATTTGCCATCATAGCTCTCAACCAGAATTATTATTTACTGGCGTATGAATTGTGGCTTCAGCCTGGAGAGATGAAGAGAGGGAGTTACATTTATTCTAGCATCTCAGACATGAGTTTTTTGCTCCTAGTGCCACAGTTTATATAATGTATAGTAGATAATTACAGAGCCCCCTAATGGCAAAGAAGATGCAAAGCTTGTAGGGCCACAAGGGATACAAGGGTCTCGTCTGTTTTTGTATGACTCAGAACTGTAGCGATGTGAATAGAAATATGGGAGAAGCTCAGACATCCAAGATTTATTTGCACAGAAACAGTTTGCTGCTTTCTGGAGTTCTATAGCTTACAGAGGTGGCAAAAACCTATTTAAAAGATTTCTGTAGTCATGTTCAATAGACTTCCCTGCCTCTCTGTGGCTTCCTTTTGCAAATATTTGATGCTTTTTGGTACGTGACCCTCTCAATGCAAAACTTGGGTCTGAGTAACACTGCCACCTGATGTAAAGGAAGACATTTTTAGTCCTGTGTAAGCACCAACACCATCCAACAGGAGTCTTGCAAAGGGTTGACTAAGGGAGGAACAGAGCAGTCAGAGGGGTCATTTTGTAAGAAAAAATGCCTCTTTAGAACTTTAAGTACACTGGGAGTAGGATTCCCAGCTGTCAATTAAGAGCCAAAAGTTGTTGTGTAAATGGCAGCTAAAAGCTGATGTCAAAAATTTACTTTCCGACATGGTGTTTATAAACACTGTTCAGATGTAAGATAAAGAGATGTGAAGTAACACTGATATTCTAGTACGCTGCTTCCTTTATCTGCAGATTTAGAGTTGATTCACACATGTGTGGTACGAACTGAAGCTTAGGTTTCATAGCTAATTGATACAGTAGTTGTTCAGCGGTTCAGGTCAGGTTTAGATCAGGTTCAGGACAGGATTAGATCAGGTTCACAACTGAAGAAATGTGCGGTTTAGAAACAGTTCTTATAGACGTCAATAGCCTGTAATCCGCACCTGAGCTGGACCGCACTGCTCATGAATCGTACATGACTCTTTTTCAATCCGCACTAAATCCACAATGGCTGTGCACTGGACATATGTGAACAGGCCCCACAGGAGGCAATGTTATTCCACATGTCATGTGGACTGGATGCGGTTCAAACTGCTTCCAGTCCGCATATATGTTAAGCGGCACGGAATGAGCTTCCATCTGCATATGATGTCACTTAAAGTAACTTGACAAGAAAAAAACAATTAAAAATAAACCGTGTTCCTGTGTTGCTATTTAACGCTTTATTGGCCATTAGTTTGCCTCCAATGAGCCCTAATTAATTTTTAATTTGTATTTGTTTTATTCATTATTTTTTTTTAGTGCTGCATTATAAAGGTACAGCATTAAAAAAGAGCCTTAGAGGAAAAGTGACAGAATAAAATTTGTACTTTTTATCTACAATAACGCTTTTTTTTTTCTTAAGCACCAGCATTCTCACATTGGGATGGGGGGGGGGGGGGAGTCCTTAGACCTGTGTCAGCTCAGAAAAAAGAGACTTCTAACTTCCATAGGGCATCTTCTTCTCGCTCTGCTCAAAAGGAAGATACATTCAAATAGTGGGGGCATTGAGTGTTTGAATGGATGTGTTTTGTCCTGCATGAGGGAAGCAAAGATTAATTTTAAATAATAATCTTCATCATTAGTCAATGTTGCCTTGTACGTATTCTATGTACAGTGATAAGTTTAGTTATTGTCCCCTCCAGGGATGGACTGACAACTCATGGGGCCCCTGGGCAATAGGGGATCATGGGGCCCCTGTGTCCTTGCCCAAACTCAAAAAACCCTATGAAAAAGGTACCAGGGGCATCTCATGGGGCCCCCTACTGACCCCGGGAATTCAGGCAGTGCCCGAGTTTCCAAATGGTCCCCTCTGCTACTTACCAGTTACCTGTTTCACTCCCCTGCCAATTGTTAGGGTCATTGCTGTCAAACAACCAGGTTTAGTCTACAATCTGAAATGCCAATCACTACTTAAAGAGTAACTTCACTGGGGAAGGGGAAAGCAAATACTCTAGCTTCTTACTTTTAAGAAATAAAGTCCAGCGTTGTCTTCTACACAGCTGATGCCTTTCAGACTGCCTTTTCATCAGCACTGCTTTATTGGTTTCAGGAGCTGGTTGTCCCTTCCTGATGACTCACAGCTGGCTCCCTACTGCATATGTTTTCGACATGGCATGCCATGAGACTGGTCCTGCAGCCTCCCAGATTGTGTGATGTTATCACTGGAGGTTGTGGGTAGGGGAGGGGTGTGGGAGAACTGAAGCCAC
Organism: Staurois parvus; assembly: GCF_062004578.1. Lineage (NCBI taxonomy): Eukaryota > Metazoa > Chordata > Amphibia > Anura > Ranidae > Staurois > Staurois parvus. Next base: position 5,470,767 of record NW_028317926.1, on the reverse strand, counting down.
TTCATTCTCGCCAAATTGAGTCATGTGGAAGTAGGAGCAGGTACCACCAAAATAAGGTACTCATCTCCCGAAAAAAAACATTTCATTTTTTTACAGGTTGGGGATAAAGGAAAGGTTTTATCCAGCCCACAGTAGCAGTTCATAAAAATACCTCGGCTGGCTGACAGTAGATTATTATATATTATTATATAGGATTTATATAGCGCCAAAAGTTTGCTCAGCGCTTTACTAAATGAAGGTAGACATTACAGTTACAATGCAATTTGGTACAAGAGGAAAAAGAGGGCCCTGTTCGTCAGAGCTTACAATCTAGGAGGAAGGGTTGAGTGATACAAAAGGTAATAGCTGTGGGGGGATGAGCTGATGGAGGAAATAAATGGCGGTTTACTACGTAGAAGCAGGATAGACTTCTTTAAAGAGAAAGGTTTTCAGGGATCGTCTAAATGTGGGTAGATTAGGAGATAGCCGGACAGATTGGGGTAGGGAGTTCCATAGGATGGGAGAAGCTCGGGAGAAGTCCTTGAGGTGAGCATGGGAGGAGGTGACACGGGAAATAGAGAGCAGAAGGTCTTTGATCTGTATATCATATTAGCCATGAAACCCCTTACGGCACTCTTGGATGTATGGCAGGACTTATTTTTTTCTGCCTGCAAATACTTGTAAAATATACAATGTTGCCCTTGTACTAACAAGTTTGGAGACCCAACAGTCTACAATGAAGAGCTGCTAATGCTGTGGTTGGGCATGCTCATTCATAAAGGAATTCGTAAAGTTTCATAATCATATTGGAAATGTATTTGCAATGAACTGTGTAGGAGAGGATGCCAAGTGCCAACTGTACAGAATAAATTCAAATGTATTTGTTCCTGGTGAAAACAAGGAAAAAGATATTTAAAATAAGCTATTCCATTTATTTTTACATCTATGCATGTATACCTACAAGACAGTAGGTTTTTATGATGTTTAGCTGTGTCCTTTGTATCTCCTACAATTACTGTACATGTAATAGTAATAAATATTATGCCCAGTAGGTGGCAGTAAAGATTCTTTACTTTGCAATCTTTATAATACTTGAGCTAAAGAATGCTTTTCATCAATGCTTTCCACATTTTAGTAGGCTATTTAATACCACATAGGTGTAATAATTTGAAACAAAACAGAATTTGTGCATAAAGTTTCCGCCCACAGAAAACTCATATATCACTTATGGACGTACACTGGTGGGCTAAAACGCCTGCGATCTTTTTATATCAACTGGAAGTCAAGCAGACATACCCTAGAGTTCCTCATTGTCAGTTCCACCAGCAGGAGAAAAGGCTCATTCTAATTATTTCATTTTCTGTGAAGTGAGCTAAAATTCAGCCAGCAAGCTGCCCAGTAGGTGGACATAGAAACTTACAAAAAATGAAAATTTACTGTAGATACCCAGACCCAATATAGTAGTCAGTATGCATCACTGACTTCAAAGTTACTTTACAATTAATCTGCCTATCACAATAATTTTTACATTATTTTATAAGGAGATAAAAGGGTTTTTTTGGTATACTGTTTTAATAAATTATAATTCTGTATAAATGTTATAAGATAAATGGTAAATGGAGAAAAATGTTTACAAAAATGCATTTTTACACTCACCAACTGATTGTTGTAATTGTTTTAACTAAAACATTTAATTTTCCTGTGTTTCACTTTACCAGCTGCAGCATTATGTGGGGTACAAGGACAGCTGAGTCAGTGGGGGTTTTTGTAAACAAACCCATGTAATCACTATGATCATAATGAAATCAGAGTGGTTCCCAACTGGTTCCCCTCTGTGCAGCCTGCATGCTGAATGGTGGTTTGCATGGAGAGCACACCTGAGCAGGCTATAGATGGCTTGGTACCCCTGTACCAAGAGATGAAAACACAAAGTGCAGGAATGGCAGGAGTATAGTGCAGCACTGGCTGCTGGTCTTACAGGCAAGTGGGACACATAATACATCCTTAATGTGTTTGTCACACTCCCATATATTTGCTGTGTAGTTGCCTTTAAGCGTCATGACATCAGAGTCCCTCCCCTACGCGTTACGCCATCGGGTCACGTGGCTTCATCAGGGGGAATTGATTGAATCTACAATATCACAGATTTTTCAAAGATATGCATGCAGCACCAGTGTGATTGCTATATCACACCATGGAAATATATCGGACTCAGTCACCTGTTTTAATTTGTTTTAATTTATTTAATATAATTTTATATATATATGTATATATGTTCATTTAACAATACTGATAGTGGAGCGCAACACCACTGGTTTTGATTTTAAGGTGTTGAACTAACAGGGAGACAGGAGTATCTTAGCAGCAGTCAATAAATCATAAAACAGTGCAGCGCTCTAAGAATTAAATAATAAAAAAAAAATAAATAAATATGAATAAAATAATAGTGTCAAAAGACATAAAAAATTAGTGCCAAACCATAATAGAAATAAAGACAAGGTGTCAAACCATAAAAATAAATGGTGTGTACACAATTAATAATAATAAATCACACTCCAAAAGAAACCATCCAATGTAAGAAAACTTAGCAGTGCTCACATAGTGCCACAAAAAAATGAACATGAATAAATGCATCCAAAGCAATGTCCTTATAGTGAAAAAATGACATAAATCTTAGCAGTGCTCACATAGTGCCACAAAAAAATGAACATGAATAAATGTATCCAAAGCAATATCCTTATAGTGAAAAAATGGCATAAATCTTAACAGTGCTCACGTAGTGCATCAAAAAAAAAAAAAAAAAAAAAAAAAAATTTTTATAAATAAACGTATCCAGACCAATGTCCTTTTAGTGAAAAAATGACAATAAATCATGCGACGTGCAATAGTGATATTAAATGCAACACGTGACTGTGCCAAACTCCTCCTCGTGAGCAGCTAAATTGCCTCCTCACCTCCTCCTACTGACCCCTGGGGGCCAACAGGCTTGCAGGATCACCCTGGATCCTTAATAGATCATGGTCAGCAGCTTCCTTCCTTCCCTGGATCTCCTTAGAGGGGCTCCTATTTCCCCTATTCAGCCAGGGCGGTCCTGAAGAGTAATAGCTCACAATCCAGTGAGCCACAAAAAAAAGCCTCTAAGTGCAGTATTCAATTAACTCGGTTTTATTTTAAAGAGTAAAAAAGGTTTCACTCACATTACAGACAATCTCCCTCCTCACTGATGTGTGGGTGTACTGCATGTGGCTGGGACCTCTTGGGTGTAGCAAAATGGCGTCTCCCGCCGGAAATGCGTCACCACGCACCGGAACTACGAACTCGCGTACCTACGCGTTACGTCACCGTCTACTCGTGACTTCATCTGACTTCATCTGGCCCAACTCGCGTACCTACGCGTTACGTCACCGTCTACTCGTGACTTCATCTGACTTCATCTGGCCCAGATGAAGTCACGAGTAGACGGTGACGTAACGCGTAGGTACGCGAGTTCGTAGTTCCGGTGCGTGGTGACGCATTTCCGGCGGGAGACGCCATTTTGCTACACCCAAGAGGTCCCAGCCACATGCAGTACACCCACACATCAGTGAGGAGGGAGATTGTCTGTAATGTGAGTGAAACCTTTTTTACTCTTTAAAATAAAACCGAGTTAATTGAATACTGCACTTAGAGGCTTTTTTTTGTGGCTCACTGGATTGTGAGCTATTACTCTTCAGGACCGCCCTGGCTGAATAGGGGAAATAGGAGCCCCTCTAAGGAGATCCAGGGAAGGAAGGAAGCTGCTGACCATGATCTATTAAGGATCCAGGGTGATCCTGCAAGCCTGTTGGCCCCCAGGGGTCAGTAGGAGGAGGTGAGGAGGCAATTTAGCTGCTCACGAGGAGGAGTTTGGCACAGTCACGTGTTGCATTTAATATCACTATTGCACGTCGCATGATTTATTGTCATTTTTTCACTAAAAGGACATTGGTCTGGATACGTTTATTTAAAAATTTTTTTTTTTTTTTTTTTTTTTTTTTGATGCACTACGTGAGCACTGTTAAGATTTATGCCATTTTTTCACTATAAGGATATTGCTTTGGATACATTTATTCATGTTCATTTTTTGTGGCACTATGTGAGCACTGCTAAGATTTATGTCATTTTTTCACTATAAGGACATTGCTTTGGATGCATTTATTCATGTTCATTTTTTTGTGGCACTATGTGAGCACTGCTAAGTTTTCTTACATTGGATGGTTTCTTTTGGAGTGTGATTTATTATTATTAATTGTGTACACACCATTTATTTTTATGGTTTGACACCTTGTCTTTATTTCTATTATGGTTTGGCACTAATTTTTTATGTCTTTTGACACTATTATTTTATTCATATTTATTTATTTATTTTTTTATTATTTAATTCTTAGAGCGCTGCACTGTTTTATGATTTATTGACACTGTGGATTGGTATCAGTTTAGAGTGCTGGCAGCTAGTCAATAGGTTTTATACTTTCACTCTCATAGCGCAGGAGGACCTTGAATTATTTTCAGATATCTTAGCAGCAGTGTGATGCAGAGCTTACAAGAACACAGAGTTAACAATATGTATGAGATACATGGAAGTACACAGGGATCACAGGGAATGTAGGTACAAATGAATACAGAGCTGCAGATCTGTGATACAGAGACCCTGGAGAATAAAAGGTTGGTAGATGCAATCTATTTATGTCATACAATATTAGAGAAACTGTTTATCAAATGCACACTTTCATATAATAAAGTAATATGTAAATAAATACCCAAAATGTCAAGCTTTTTACTGTCTTCAGCTTGTGGACTCAAGCTGCTTCTAACGTAGATATTACAGTGCTGGAGGTGAAAAGGATTAACATCCAGATCCACTTTCTGATAAAGAATTTTGCAGCCTAAGCTGCTTTTTTATTTATGTTTTTTAACTTTAAAGCAGGACTTCAGCCAAAAATAAGATACAGATGAATAGCCTATTACCTGCTTTAGCGCCACCCTATAGCAGAAATACTGCTACAGGGTGGCAGTGGTGTACAAAATCACGTATATATATAGGAAATTCGCAGCCTCGCTTCCAATCACCGGCTCCCGGTGATTGCCGAGTATCTCCTACGGCAGTTCTCTCCCCTGAACACTGCTTTGCATGGCTGTGCACACAGTGAAGCACACACACTTAGTAAAATGGCACACAGTTAACACTTTGATCGCCCCACATGTTAACCCCTTCCTGCCCAGTACCATTAGTACTGTACTGGTGTCACTGGGAATGTCAGTGACACCAAGTCAATTCCCCCCCAGTATCAGAATGCCCACCGCAGTCCCACTATAAGTTGCTGATTGCCGCCATTGCTAGTAAAAGAAAAAAAATCCCAGTATATATACCGCCATTTGTAAACGCTATAACTTTCACGTAAAAAAAAAATTAATTTAAACGTATTGGGATTTTTTTTTTTTAGTAAAGACATGTAGCAGAATACATTTTGGTCTAAATTTGTGTTGAAATTAGATTTTTTACATTTTTTACTGGACATGTTTAATAGCAAAAAGTTAAAAATATTGTTTTTTTCTCAAAATTGTCAGGTTTTTTTTTATAGCGCAAAAAATAAAAACCGCACAGGTGATCAAATACCACCAAAAAAAAGCTCTATTTGTGGAAAAAAAGGATATAAATTAATTTGGGTGCAGCGGTGCATGACCGCGCAATTGTCAGTTAAAGTAACGCAGCGACGTAACGCAAAAAAATGGTCTTGTCAGGAAGGGGAGTCAATCCTCTGGAGGGCAAGTGGTTAATAATATTCATAATAATAAAACATATAATAATTCTGTGACAACAGCATTATTATATTGGGACAGGAAGGACATTCATTCCACAAGAGTCTGTTGTGCTGCAAAAGGGAGGGCAAAGGGTTAAAAGATAAAACAACAAAACCAGTTTTTGTTGCAAGTTTTAGCTTTAATCAATCCTTTTTTCCTGATACTAGATATCTTTAGTTGGATGTTCAGTATCAATCCACTTTCTTTAAACTCAGGTTATCTTGGACGCACCTCATCTTATGGCTGAGCAGTGAAAGAAGCCGCACAGTGATAGGCTTATCTATTTTTTCCACTCTGCGTTCTCCCCCTATCAGCTTTCTTCTTGTCAGCACATGAACTGAATGGCTTCTTGTACTGCTTCTTCCTCTTAAGCTCCAGCCCTGCTGTACAGGGACTTCAGGATGCTAATAACAGGTCAAATCAGGTACTAACACTACTTGCATTTAAAATTCATGTAATTATGTATTAATGAGTAAAAAGCTGCATTCATTTTTGAATTTTAAAACTGCTTAAGGTTCAGCTGTAGACAATGTACTATAAATGCGAAATGTTTACTAGGAATTTTTACATGGTTCAGTATTATGCAGAGGTTCACAGATATTTCAGTTCTCCCAGGACCTGAGTCCTGATTAGAGATGAGCGAAGTATTCAAAAATTCGATTCGACTGATTCGGCGAATTCGTAGAAAAATTTCGATTCGAGTCGAATATATTCGCTGTGAATTTAACTTAAAAAAGGGTGTTTCTAGGCTTCAGAGAGACTTAATATTAGTGCTGAACACTGTACCTTTAATTTAAATGCCCTTGGAGTCTGCTGGGGAAGAGAAATAATACTGTCAGGCAGTATGACATGCAGATGAGTGCCGTCGATCTTAGAATCACCGCACACTTCACTCATTTGGGCAGTCACGGGGCCAAAACCAGAGTGTGGAGCCACAGTGTGGCGGTGGAGGCAGCAGCAATGGGAGGCCATACAGCACCCTATGACAAAAATGGAAACCACCAGCAGTGTGAGGAGACCTGAAAGTGGCACATGGCAGAGTGTGGCGATAGAGACAGCAGCAATGGGAGGCCGTACAGGGACCCATGACACACTCTGGACCTGGCAGCAGCATGAGGAGGCGGTACAGGGGCCCATGGCAGATTACGGGCCTGGCAGCAGCATGAGGAGTCGGTACGGGGGCCCATGGCAGATTACAGGCCTGGCAGCAGCAATGGGAGGCCGTACAGGGACCCATGACACAATCTGGACGTGGCAGCAGCATGGGGAGGCGGTACAGGGGCCCATGACAGATTACGGGCCTGGCAGCAGCATTTGGAGTCGGTACGGGGGCCCATGACACACTCTGGACCTGGCAGCAGCATGAGGAGGCGGTACAGGGGCGCATGACAGATTACGAGCCTGGCAGCAGCAACTTGGACAGGAGGACGTTCAGTTTCTGCACCGTCTGGTGCGTGCTCGCAAACTGTTGTCTCTTGGAAACGGATTCCAAGAAAGACTGCTGACGGAATCCGTGAAGAGGAGTAGCAGGAGAAGGAGCATCTGAACGAGCGGAATATGCCAACAAGCGACAACAGGGGCCCATGGCAGATTAGGGGCCTGGCAGCAGCTATGGGAGGCCCGTAATCTGCCAGCACCCTATGACAAAAAATGGAACCCACCAGCAGTGTGAGGAGACCTGAAAGTGGCACATGGCAGAGTGTGGCGATGGAGACAGCAGCAATGGGAGGCCGTACAGGGACCCATGACACACTCTGGACCTGGCAGCAGCATGAGGAGGCGGTATATAGGGGCCTATGGCAGATTAGGGGCCTGGCAGCAGCTATGGGAGGCCCGTAATCTGCCAGCACCCTATGTCAAAAAATTCTACACACCAGCAGTGTGTGAGGAGACCTGAAAGTGGCACATGGCAGAGTGTGGCGATGGAGACAGCAGCAATGGGAGGCCGTACAGGGACCCATGAGAGACTCTGGACTTGGCAGCAGCATGAGGAGGCGGTATAGGGGCCCATGGCAGATTAGGGGCCTGGCAGCAGCTATGGGAGGCCCGTAATCTGCCAGCACCCTATGACAAAAAATGGAACACACCAGCAGTGTGAGGAGACCTGAAAGTGGCACATGTTTGGGGCATGATTCATGGCGGATTTAGTCAGTTGTGTCAGGAACTGGTGGTTTGAAATCCAGACTAATCCACGCCTGATTCATTTTCACAAACGTCAGTCTCTCCACACTTTGGGTGGACAGTCGTGTCCTCCGCGGAGTTGCAATACCTCCTGCCGCACTAAACACGCGCTCCGATGCCACGCTACTGGCCGGGCATGACAGCCTTTCAAGGGCAAATTCAGCTAGTTGGGGCCAAAGATCAAGTTTCGTTGCCCAGTAGTCAAGGGGATTGTCTACCTCGGTTGGCAGGGTGCTGTCCAAGTAGGCCTAAGCCTGTTGTTTGAGGTCCTGCTCCAGGTCCACCTGATGCTGCTGCTGCTGCTGCGGCTGGTTAGTAGTTTCCTCACTGCGCTGGTGAAGAAAGCTACTCATCATCGACTGCAGACTGAGGCAGCCGCTGCTGGTGGAGCTGCCACTGCTCCTACCACCCCACCCCTCCCCTGCTGCCATGGCAGCGGAACGCGAGCGCACAGGGCCCACAGTGTCTGAGGATGGACGTTGGCGCAGACAGGCAGAGACCAGCTGACTACATAGGTGGTTTTTATAGTACGTTATTTTGGCCTCCCTCTCAGCAGGTGTGAAAAAGGCCACCATTTTTGAACGGTAGCGAGGGTCCAACAAGGTGGACAGCCAAAAGTCATCCCTCTGTCTGATGGTTATTATTCGGCTGTCGCTACGCAAGCAAGCGAGCATGCTATGGGCCATTTGTGCCAAGGAATGCGAGGGACTCCCTGCCTCCATCTCCACAGCATACTGCCACGGTGCGTCTGGGTCCTCTGTCTCCTCCTCCTCCTCCTCCTCTACCAGATGCTCCTGCTCCTCCACTCCTGTCCGCTGAGTGGAAAAACCACCCATTTCACTCAATAATTCCTGAGCACCAATGTCCTCCTCTACCTCCTCCTCTTCTTCCTGTCCTGCCCCCACAGGGGTCATGTGGCGTTGAGATCTGTGCGCCACGTCTACCGCACCCTGACCAGCCATTGTTAACAGCATTTGTTCCAGGACGTGCAACAGAGGAATGACGTCGTTCATCCCATAGTCCTGCCGACTCACGAATAGCGTGGCCTCCTCAAAGGGCCTGAGCAAGCGCAGGTGTCACGCATGAGCTGCCAATGGCTGACATCTAAGTTACACAGGGAATACCTTTATCCGCTTTTAACATCAGGAAATCTGTGATGGCCTTTTGCTGTTCGTAAAGGCGGTCTAACATATGTAGGGTTGAATTCCACCTTGTTGCAACGTCACAGCATGAGGAGTCGGTATAGGGGCCCATGGCAGATTAGGGGCCTGGCAGCAGCTATGGGAGGCCCGTAATCTGCCAGCACCCTATGTCAAAAAATTCTACACACCAGCAGTGTGTGAGGAGACCTGAAAGTGGCACATGGCAGAGTGTGGTGATGGAGACAGCAGCAATGGGAGGCCGTACAGGGACCCATGACAGACTCTGGACCTGGCAGCAGCATGAGGAGGCGGTATATAGGGGCCTATGGCAGATTAGGGGCCTGGCAGCAGCTATGGGAGGCCCGTAATCTGCCAGCACCCTATGTCAAAAAATTCTACACACCAGCAGTGTGTGAGGAGACCTGAAAGTGGCACATGGCAGAGTGTGGCGATGGAGACAGCAGCAATGGGAGGCCGTACAGGGACCCATGACAGACTCTGGACCTGGCAGCAGCATGAGGAGGCGGTATATAGGGGCCTATGGCAGATTAGGGGCCTGGCAGCAGCTATGGGAGGCCCTTAATCTGCCAGCACCCTATGTCAAAAAATTCTACACACCAGCAGTGTGTGAGGAGACCTGAAAGTGGCACATGGCAGAGTGTGGTGATGGAGACAGCAGCAATGGGAGGCCGTACAGGGACCCATGACAGACTCTGGACCTGGCAGCAGCATGAGGAGGCGGTATATAGGGGCCTATGGCAGATTAGGGGCCTGGCAGCAGCTATGGGAGGCCCATAATCTGCCAGCACCCTATGTCAAAAAATTCAACACACCAGCAGTGTGAGGAGACCTGAAAGTGGCACATGGCATGAGAGACTCTGGACCTGGCAGCAGCATGAGGAAGCGGTATATAGGGGCCTATGGCAGATTAGGGGCCTGGCAGCAGCTATAGGAGGCCCATAATCTGCCAGCACCCTATGTCAAAAAATTCAACACACCAGCAGTGTGAGGAGACCTGAAAGTGGCACATGGCAGAGTGTGGCGATGGAGACAGCAGCAATGGGAGGCCGTACAGGGACCCATGACAGACTCTGGACCTGGCAGCAGCATGAGGAGGCGGTATATAGGGGCCTATGGCAGATTAGGGGCCTGGCAGCAGCTATGGGAGGCCCGTAATCTGCCAGCACCCTATGTCAAAAAATTCTACACACCAGCAGTGTGTGAGGAGACCTGAAAGTGGCACATGGCAGAGTGTGGCGATGGAGACAGCAGCAATGGGAGGCCGTACAGGGACCCATGACAGACTCTGGACCTGGCAGCAGCATGAGGAGGCGGTATATAGGGGCCTATGGCAGATTAGGGGCCTGGCAGCAGCTATGGGAGGCCCTTAATCTGCCAGCACCCTATGTCAAAAAATTCTACACACCAGCAGTGTGTGAGGAGACCTGAAAGTGGCACATGGCAGAGTGTGGTGATGGAGACAGCAGCAATGGGAGGCCGTACAGGGACCCATGACAGACTCTGGACCTGGCAGCAGCATGAGGAGGCGGTATATAGGGGCCTATGGCAGATTAGGGGCCTGGCAGCAGCTATGGGAGGCCCATAATCTGCCAGCACCCTATGTCAAAAAATTCAACACACCAGCAGTGTGAGGAGACCTGAAAGTGGCACATGGCATGAGAGACTCTGGACCTGGCAGCAGCATGAGGAAGCGGTATATAGGGGCCTATGGCAGATTAGGGGCCTGGCAGCAGCTATAGGAGGCCCATAATCTGCCAGCACCCTATGTCAAAAAATTCAACACACCAGCAGTGTGAGGAGACCTGAAAGTGGCACATGGCAGAGTGTGGCGATGGAGACAGCAGCAATGGGAGGCCGTACAGGGACCCATGACAGACTCTGGACCTGGCAGCAGCATGAGGAGGCGGTATATAGGGGCCTATGGCAGATTAGGGGCCTGGCAGCAGCTATGGGAGGCCCGTAATCTGCCAGCACCCTATGTCAAAAAATTCTACACACCAGCAGTGTGTGAGGAGACCTGAAAGTGGCACATGGCAGAGTGTGGCGATGGAGACAGCAGCAATGGGAGGCCGTACAGGGACCCATGACAGACTCTGGACCTGGCAGCAGCATGAGGAGGCGGTATATAGGGGCCTATGGCAGATTAGGGGCCTGGCAGCAGCTATGGGAGGCCCTTAATCTGCCAGCACCCTATGTCAAAAAATTCTACACACCAGCAGTGTGAGGAGACCTGAAAGTGGCACATGGCATGAGAGACTCTGGACCTGGCAGCAGCATGAGGAAGCGGTATATAGGGGCCTATGGCAGATTAGGGGCCTGGCAGCAGCAATGGGAGGCCCATAATCTGCCAGCACCCTATGTCAAAAAATTCTACACACCAGCAGTGTGTGAGGAGACCTGAAAGTGGCACATGGCAGAGTGTGGCGATGGAGACAGCAGCAATGGGAGGCCGTACAGGGACCCATGACAGACTCTGGACCTGGCAGCAGCATGAGGAGGCGGTATATAGGGGCCTATGGCAGATTAGGGGCCTGGCAGCAGCTATGGGAGGCCCTTAATCTGCCAGCACCCTATGTCAAAAAATTCTACACACCAGCAGTGTGAGGAGACCTGAAAGTGGCACATGGCATGAGAGACTCTGGACCTGGCAGCAGCATGAGGAAGCGGTATATAGGGGCCTATGGCAGATTAGGGGCCTGGCAGCAGCAATGGGAGGCCCATAATCTGCCAGCACCCTATGTCAAAAAATTCTACACACCAGCAGTGTGTGAGGAGACCTGAAAGTGGCACATGGCAGAGTGTGGCGATGGAGACAGCAGCAATGGGAGGCCGTACAGGGACCCATGACAGACTCTGGACCTGGCAGCAGCATGAGGAGGCGGTATATAGGGGCCCATGGCAGATTAGGGGCCTGGCAGCAGCTATGGGAGGCCCTTAATCTGCCAGCACCCTATGTCAAAAAATTCTACACACCAGCAGTGTGTGAGGAGACCTGAAAGTGGCACATGGCAGAGTGTGGCGATGGAGACAGCAGCAATGGGAGGCCGTACAGGGACCCATGACAGACTCTGGACCTGGCAGCAGCATGAGGAGGCGGTATATAGGGGCCCATGGCAGATTAGGGGCCTGGCAGCAGCTATGGGAGGCCCTTAATCTGCCAGCACCCTATGTCAAAAAAATTCTACACACCAGCAGTGTGAGGAGACCTGAAAGTGGCACATGGCATGAGAGACTCTGGACCTGGCAGCAGCATGAGGAAGCGGTATATAGGGGCCTATGGCAGATTAGGGGCCTGGCAGCAGCAATGGGAGGCCCATAATCTGCCAGCACCCTATGTCAAAAAATTCTACACACCAGCAGTGTGTGAGGAGACCTGAAAGTGGCACATGGCAGAGTGTGGCGATGGAGACAGCAGCAATGGGAGGCCGTACAGGGACCCATGACAGACTCTGGACCTGGCAGCAGCATGAGGAGGCGGTATATAGGGGCCCATGGCAGATTAGGGGCCTGGCAGCAGCTATGGGAGGCCCTTAATCTGCCAGCACCCTATGTCAAAAAATTCTACACACCAGCAGTGTGTGAGGAGACCTGAAAGTGGCACATGGCAGAGTGTGGCGATGGAGACAGCAGCAATGGGAGGCCGTACAGGGACCCATGACAGACCCTGGACCTGGCAGCAGCATGAGGAGGCGGTATATAGGGGCCTATGGCAGATTAGGGGCCTGGCAGCAGCTATGGGAGGCCCTTAATCTGCCAGCACCCTATGTCAAAAAATTCTACACACCAGCAGTGTGAGGAGACCTGAAAGTGGCACATGGCATGAGAGACTCTGGACCTGGCAGCAGCATGAGGAAGCGGTATATAGGGGCCTATGGCAGATTAGGGGCCTGGCAGCAGCAATGGGAGGCCCATAATCTGCCAGCACCCTATGTCAAAAAATTCTACACACCAGCAGTGTGTGAGGAGACCTGAAAGTGGCACATGGCAGAGTGTGGTGATGGAGACAGCAGCAATGGGAGGCCGTACAGGGACCCATGACAGACTCTGGACCTGGCAGCAGCATGAGGAGGCGGTATATAGGGGCCTATGGCAGATTAGGGGCCTGGCAGCAGCTATGGGAGGCCCGTAATCTGCCAGCACCCTATGTCAAAAAATTCGACACACCAGCAGTGTGTGAGGAGACCTGAAAGTGGCACATGGCAGAGTGTGGCGATGGAGACAGCAGCAATGGGAGGCCGTACAGGGACCCATGACAGACTCTGGACCTGGCAGCAGCATGAGGAGGCGGTATATAGGGGCCTATGGCAGATTAGGGGCCTGGCAGCAGCTATGGGAGGCCCTTAATCTGCCAGCACCCTATGTCAAAAAATTCTACACACCAGCAGTGTGAGGAGACCTGAAAGTGGCACATGGCATGAGAGACTCTGGACCTGGCAGCAGCATGAGGAAGCGGTATATAGGGGCCTATGGCAGATTAGGGGCCTGGCAGCAGCAATGGGAGGCCCATAATCTGCCAGCACCCTATGTCAAAAAATTCTACACACCAGCAGTGTGTGAGGAGACCTGAAAGTGGCACATGGCAGAGTGTGGCGATGGAGACAGCAGCAATGGGAGGCCGTACAGGGACCCATGACAGACTCTGGACCTGGCAGCAGCATGAGGAGGCGGTATATAGGGGCCCATGGCAGATTAGGGGCCTGGCAGCAGCTATGGGAGGCCCTTAATCTGCCAGCACCCTATGTCAAAAAATTCTACACACCAGCAGTGTGTGAGGAGACCTGAAAGTGGCACATGGCATGAGAGACTCTGGACCTGGCAGCAGCATGAGGAAGCGGTATATAGGGGCCTATGGCAGATTAGGGGCCTGGCAGCAGCAATGGGAGGCCCATAATTTGCCAGCACCCTATGTCAAAAAATTCTACACACCAGCAGTGTGTGAGGAGACCTGAAAGTGGCACATGGCAGAGTGTGGCGATGGAGACAGCAGCAATGGGAGGCCGTACAGGGACCCATGACAGACTCTGGACCTGGCAGCAGCATGAGGAGGCGGTATATAGGGGCCTATGGCAGATTAGGGGCCTGGCAGCAGCTATGGGAGGCCCTTAATCTGCCAGCACCCTATGTCAAAAAATTCTACACACCAGCAGTGTGTGAGGAGACCTGAAAGTGGCACATGGCAGAGTGTGGTGATGGAGACAGCAGCAATGGGAGGCCGTACAGGGACCCATGACAGACTCTGGACCTGGCAGCAGCATGAGGAGGCGGTATATAGGGGCCTATGGCAGATTAGGGGCCTGGCAGCAGCTATGGGAGGCCCATAATCTGCCAGCACCCTATGTCAAAAAATTCAACACACCAGCAGTGTGAGGAGACCTGAAAGTGGCACATGGCATGAGAGACTCTGGACCTGGCAGCAGCATGAGGAAGCGGTATATAGGGGCCTATGGCAGATTAGGGGCCTGGCAGCAGCTATAGGAGGCCCATAATCTGCCAGCACCCTATGTCAAAAAATTCAACACACCAGCAGTGTGAGGAGACCTGAAAGTGGCACATGGCAGAGTGTGGCGATGGAGACAGCAGCAATGGGAGGCCGTACAGGGACCCATGACAGACTCTGGACCTGGCAGCAGCATGAGGAGGCGGTATATAGGGGCCTATGGCAGATTAGGGGCCTGGCAGCAGCTATGGGAGGCCCGTAATCTGCCAGCACCCTATGTCAAAAAATTCTACACACCAGCAGTGTGTGAGGAGACCTGAAAGTGGCACATGGCAGAGTGTGGCGATGGAGACAGCAGCAATGGGAGGCCGTACAGGGACCCATGACAGACTCTGGACCTGGCAGCAGCATGAGGAGGCGGTATATAGGGGCCTATGGCAGATTAGGGGCCTGGCAGCAGCTATGGGAGGCCCTTAATCTGCCAGCACCCTATGTCAAAAAATTCTACACACCAGCAGTGTGTGAGGAGACCTGAAAGTGGCACATGGCAGAGTGTGGTGATGGAGACAGCAGCAATGGGAGGCCGTACAGGGACCCATGACAGACTCTGGACCTGGCAGCAGCATGAGGAGGCGGTATATAGGGGCCTATGGCAGATTAGGGGCCTGGCAGCAGCTATGGGAGGCCCATAATCTGCCAGCACCCTATGTCAAAAAATTCAACACACCAGCAGTGTGAGGAGACCTGAAAGTGGCACATGGCATGAGAGACTCTGGACCTGGCAGCAGCATGAGGAAGCGGTATATAGGGGCCTATGGCAGATTAGGGGCCTGGCAGCAGCTATAGGAGGCCCATAATCTGCCAGCACCCTATGTCAAAAAATTCAACACACCAGCAGTGTGAGGAGACCTGAAAGTGGCACATGGCAGAGTGTGGCGATGGAGACAGCAGCAATGGGAGGCCGTACAGGGACCCATGACAGACTCTGGACCTGGCAGCAGCATGAGGAGGCGGTATATAGGGGCCTATGGCAGATTAGGGGCCTGGCAGCAGCTATGGGAGGCCCGTAATCTGCCAGCACCCTATGTCAAAAAATTCTACACACCAGCAGTGTGTGAGGAGACCTGAAAGTGGCACATGGCAGAGTGTGGCGATGGAGACAGCAGCAATGGGAGGCCGTACAGGGACCCATGACAGACTCTGGACCTGGCAGCAGCATGAGGAGGCGGTATATAGGGGCCTATGGCAGATTAGGGGCCTGGCAGCAGCTATGGGAGGCCCTTAATCTGCCAGCACCCTATGTCAAAAAATTCTACACACCAGCAGTGTGAGGAGACCTGAAAGTGGCACATGGCATGAGAGACTCTGGACCTGGCAGCAGCATGAGGAAGCGGTATATAGGGGCCTATGGCAGATTAGGGGCCTGGCAGCAGCAATGGGAGGCCCATAATCTGCCAGCACCCTATGTCAAAAAATTCTACACACCAGCAGTGTGTGAGGAGACCTGAAAGTGGCACATGGCAGAGTGTGGCGATGGAGACAGCAGCAATGGGAGGCCGTACAGGGACCCATGACAGACTCTGGACCTGGCAGCAGCATGAGGAGGCGGTATATAGGGGCCTATGGCAGATTAGGGGCCTGGCAGCAGCTATGGGAGGCCCTTAATCTGCCAGCACCCTATGTCAAAAAATTCTACACACCAGCAGTGTGAGGAGACCTGAAAGTGGCACATGGCATGAGAGACTCTGGACCTGGCAGCAGCATGAGGAAGCGGTATATAGGGGCCTATGGCAGATTAGGGGCCTGGCAGCAGCAATGGGAGGCCCATAATCTGCCAGCACCCTATGTCAAAAAATTCTACACACCAGCAGTGTGTGAGGAGACCTGAAAGTGGCACATGGCAGAGTGTGGCGATGGAGACAGCAGCAATGGGAGGCCGTACAGGGACCCATGACAGACTCTGGACCTGGCAGCAGCATGAGGAGGCGGTATATAGGGGCCCATGGCAGATTAGGGGCCTGGCAGCAGCTATGGGAGGCCCTTAATCTGCCAGCACCCTATGTCAAAAAATTCTACACACCAGCAGTGTGTGAGGAGACCTGAAAGTGGCACATGGCAGAGTGTGGCGATGGAGACAGCAGCAATGGGAGGCCGTACAGGGACCCATGACAGACTCTGGACCTGGCAGCAGCATGAGGAGGCGGTATATAGGGGCCCATGGCAGATTAGGGGCCTGGCAGCAGCTATGGGAGGCCCTTAATCTGCCAGCACCCTATGTCAAAAAAATTCTACACACCAGCAGTGTGAGGAGACCTGAAAGTGGCACATGGCATGAGAGACTCTGGACCTGGCAGCAGCATGAGGAAGCGGTATATAGGGGCCTATGGCAGATTAGGGGCCTGGCAGCAGCAATGGGAGGCCCATAATCTGCCAGCACCCTATGTCAAAAAATTCTACACACCAGCAGTGTGTGAGGAGACCTGAAAGTGGCACATGGCAGAGTGTGGCGATGGAGACAGCAGCAATGGGAGGCCGTACAGGGACCCATGACAGACTCTGGACCTGGCAGCAGCATGAGGAGGCGGTATATAGGGGCCCATGGCAGATTAGGGGCCTGGCAGCAGCTATGGGAGGCCCTTAATCTGCCAGCACCCTATGTCAAAAAATTCTACACACCAGCAGTGTGTGAGGAGACCTGAAAGTGGCACATGGCAGAGTGTGGCGATGGAGACAGCAGCAATGGGAGGCCGTACAGGGACCCATGACAGACCCTGGACCTGGCAGCAGCATGAGGAGGCGGTATATAGGGGCCTATGGCAGATTAGGGGCCTGGCAGCAGCTATGGGAGGCCCTTAATCTGCCAGCACCCTATGTCAAAAAATTCTACACACCAGCAGTGTGAGGAGACCTGAAAGTGGCACATGGCATGAGAGACTCTGGACCTGGCAGCAGCATGAGGAAGCGGTATATAGGGGCCTATGGCAGATTAGGGGCCTGGCAGCAGCAATGGGAGGCCCATAATCTGCCAGCACCCTATGTCAAAAAATTCTACACACCAGCAGTGTGTGAGGAGACCTGAAAGTGGCACATGGCAGAGTGTGGTGATGGAGACAGCAGCAATGGGAGGCCGTACAGGGACCCATGACAGACTCTGGACCTGGCAGCAGCATGAGGAGGCGGTATATAGGGGCCTATGGCAGATTAGGGGCCTGGCAGCAGCTATGGGAGGCCCGTAATCTGCCAGCACCCTATGTCAAAAAATTCGACACACCAGCAGTGTGTGAGGAGACCTGAAAGTGGCACATGGCAGAGTGTGGCGATGGAGACAGCAGCAATGGGAGGCCGTACAGGGACCCATGACAGACTCTGGACCTGGCAGCAGCATGAGGAGGCGGTATATAGGGGCCTATGGCAGATTAGGGGCCTGGCAGCAGCTATGGGAGGCCCTTAATCTGCCAGCACCCTATGTCAAAAAATTCTACACACCAGCAGTGTGAGGAGACCTGAAAGTGGCACATGGCATGAGAGACTCTGGACCTGGCAGCAGCATGAGGAAGCGGTATATAGGGGCCTATGGCAGATTAGGGGCCTGGCAGCAGCAATGGGAGGCCCATAATCTGCCAGCACCCTATGTCAAAAAATTCTACACACCAGCAGTGTGTGAGGAGACCTGAAAGTGGCACATGGCAGAGTGTGGCGATGGAGACAGCAGCAATGGGAGGCCGTACAGGGACCCATGACAGACTCTGGACCTGGCAGCAGCATGAGGAGGCGGTATATAGGGGCCCATGGCAGATTAGGGGCCTGGCAGCAGCTATGGGAGGCCCTTAATCTGCCAGCACCCTATGTCAAAAAATTCTACACACCAGCAGTGTGTGAGGAGACCTGAAAGTGGCACATGGCATGAGAGACTCTGGACCTGGCAGCAGCATGAGGAAGCGGTATATAGGGGCCTATGGCAGATTAGGGGCCTGGCAGCAGCAATGGGAGGCCCATAATTTGCCAGCACCCTATGTCAAAAAATTCTACACACCAGCAGTGTGTGAGGAGACCTGAAAGTGGCACATGGCAGAGTGTGGCGATGGAGACAGCAGCAATGGGAGGCCGTACAGGGACCCATGACAGACTCTGGACCTGGCAGCAGCATGAGGAGGCGGTATATAGGGGCCCATGGCAGATTAGGGGCCTGGCAGCAGCTATGGGAGGCCCTTAATCTGCCAGCACCCTATGTCAAAAAATTCTACACACCAGCAGTGTGTGAGGAGACCTGAAAGTGGCACATGGCAGAGTGTGGCGATGGAGACAGCAGCAATGGGAGGCCGTACAGGGACCCATGACAGACTCTGGACCTGGCAGCAGCATGAGGAGGCGGTATATAGGGGCCCATGGCAGATTAGGGGCCTGGCAGCAGCTATGGGAGGCCCTTAATCTGCCAGCACCCTATGTCAAAAAAATTCTACACACCAGCAGTGTGAGGAGACCTGAAAGTGGCACATGGCATGAGAGACTCTGGACCTGGCAGCAGCATGAGGAAGCGGTATATAGGGGCCTATGGCAGATTAGGGGCCTGGCAGCAGCAATGGGAGGCCCATAATCTGCCAGCACCCTATGTCAAAAAATTCTACACACCAGCAGTGTGTGAGGAGACCTGAAAGTGGCACATGGCAGAGTGTGGCGATGGAGACAGCAGCAATGGGAGGCCGTACAGGGACCCATGACAGACTCTGGACCTGGCAGCAGCATGAGGAGGCGGTATATAGGGGCCCATGGCAGATTAGGGGCCTGGCAGCAGCTATGGGAGGCCCTTAATCTGCCAGCACCCTATGTCAAAAAATTCTACACACCAGCAGTGTGTGAGGAGACCTGAAAGTGGCACATGGCAGAGTGTGGCGATGGAGACAGCAGCAATGGGAGGCCGTACAGGGACCCATGACAGACTCTGGACCTGGCAGCAGCATGAGGAGGCGGTATATAGGGGCCTATGGCAGATTAGGGGCCTGGCAGCAGCTATGGGAGGCCCTTAATCTGCCAGCACCCTATGTCAAAAAATTCTACACACCAGCAGTGTGAGGAGACCTGAAAGTGGCACATGGCATGAGAGACTCTGGACCTGGCAGCAGCATGAGGAAGCGGTATATAGGGGCCTATGGCAGATTAGGGGCCTGGCAGCAGCAATGGGAGGCCCATAATCTGCCAGCACCCTATGTCAAAAAATTCTACACACCAGCAGTGTGTGAGGAGACCTGAAAGTGGCACATGGCAGAGTGTGGTGATGGAGACAGCAGCAATGGGAGGCCGTACAGGGACCCATGACAGACTCTGGACCTGGCAGCAGCATGAGGAGGCGGTATATAGGGGCCTATGGCAGATTAGGGGCCTGGCAGCAGCTATGGGAGGCCCATAATCTGCCAGCACCCTATGTCAAAAAATTCAACACACCAGCAGTGTGAGGAGACCTGAAAGTGGCACATGGCATGAGAGACTCTGGACCTGGCAGCAGCATGAGGAAGCGGTATATAGGGGCCTATGGCAGATTAGGGGCCTGGCAGCAGCTATAGGAGGCCCATAATCTGCCAGCACCCTATGTCAAAAAATTCAACACACCAGCAGTGTGAGGAGACCTGAAAGTGGCACATGGCAGAGTGTGGCGATGGAGACAGCAGCAATGGGAGGCCGTACAGGGACCCATGACAGACTCTGGACCTGGCAGCAGCATGAGGAGGCGGTATATAGGGGCCTATGGCAGATTAGGGGCCTGGCAGCAGCTATGGGAGGCCCGTAATCTGCCAGCACCCTATGTCAAAAAACTGAACACACCAGCAGTGTGTGAGGAGACCTGAAAGTGGCACATGGCAGAGTGTGGCGATGGAGACAGCAGCAATGGGAGGTCTCCCATTGTCCCAACATGGCCCAAATAGTCCCAACATGGGCCCCCTGGCCACGCTTGACTTTCTGGCCACATAGTCGACATACGGCTACGTTTACTTCCTCGGGCGGCTTGACGAAAAATTGCCACACCGCCGAGTAGGAAACTTTGCCCCCGATACTCCTCACTGGCTGACTGCTGCTTCCTCCGTGCACACCGGCACCACTACTGGCCGTGGTGGTAGGCTGCAGTGGAGCTGGTGCTCTACTCCGTGGCCGTTTGGCTCCACTGACACTGCTTCCACTGACACTGCTGCGACCCTCCTGCTGTCTCCTGGGCAACCCACCGACTGTTTCGCTCACTGCCAAGCTGCCACCCTCTTCTCCTGATGATGCGGAAGAAATTGCCTGATGACGACGAGGCTGCCAAGTGCGATCAACCTCCTCATCATCAAGTAGGGTCTCCGCCTCACTACTAGCCCCCTCGGCTGCGTCTGGGTCAGGAGACAGACCTGTCTCTAGACCGGCTACCGGGCCACTCTCCTCGCCACTACTTCTTCGCCTAGCTGCTGAAAAGGCGGATGTCTCCCCCCGTTCCTGACCGCCCTCTGTTAGCTCTTCCTCACTGTACAGTGGGGCTGAGCCCACAGCATGCGATACTTCGCTTGGTGAGGGAACACCAAAGGACAGGGGCAGGTAGAGGACACGTGATTTCAGTGGGCTAGGTCCCGGGCCATGCCAACTAACGGTTGTGTCTGACGTACCCACCGACCGTTGGCTGTAGGTGTCAGAGGTGACCTGGGAAGAGGAAGACGACCGAGCCAACCAATCGACGACGGCAGGGTTGTCGGTGGAGACACGACCGCTGGATGACACCGGGAGCACTGGCCTCTGGCTGCGAATAGTGCTGCCTCGACCCCTTCCTCTGCTGCCACGTCTGCTCGCTCCTAAAACATTGCCTCCTCTGCCACTCCTCTGCATGTTGTCTGACATACTCTTTAATTAAACGATTATGTGTCCCTGAGTAACAATTCTGTGTCCCTGAGTAACAATTCTGTGTCTGTGCGAGTAACAATTCTGTGGCCCTAAGTAACAGTTCTGTGGCCCTCAGTAACAATTCTGTGTCCCTGATTAACGTTTCTGTGGCCCCAAGTAACAGTTCTGTGGCCCTCAGTAACAATTCTGTGTCTGTGCGAGTAACAATTCTGTGGCCCTAAGTAAAGTTTCTGTGGCCCTAAGTAACAATTCTCTGGCACTCAGTAACAATTCTGTCTGTCCCTGAGTAACAATTCTCTGGCACTCAGTAACAATTCTGTCTGTCCCTGAGTAAAAATTCTGTGGCCCTAAGTAAAGTTTCTGGGGCCCTGAGTAACAATTATCTGGCACTCAGTAACAATTCTGTCTGTCCCTGAGTAACAATTCTCTGGCACTCAGTAACAATTCTGTCTGTCCCTGAGTAAAAATTCTCTGGCCCTAAGTAAAGTTTCTGTGGCCCTGAGTAACAATTCTCTGGCACTCCGTAACAATTCTGTCTGTCCCTGAGTAACAATTCTCTGGCACTCAGTAACAATTCTGTCTGTCCCTGAGTAAAAATTCTGTGGCCCTAATTAAAGTTTCTGTGGCCCTAAGTAACAATTCTCTGGCACTCAGTAACAATTCTGTCTGTCCCTGAGTAACAATTCTCTGGCACTCGGTAACAATTCTGTCTGTCCCTGAGTAACAATTCTCTGGCACTCAGTAACAATTCTGTCTGTCCCTGAGTAAAAATTCTCTGGCCCTAAGTAAAGTTTCTGTGGCCCTGAGTAACAATTCTCTGGCACTCCGTAACAATTCTGTCTGTCCCTGAGTAACAATTCTCTGGCACTCAGTAACAATTCTGTCTGTCCCTGAGTAAAAATTCTGTGGCCCTAATTAAAGTTTCTGTGGCCCTAAGTAACAATTCTCTGGCACTCAGTAACAATTCTGTCTGTCCCTGAGTAACAATTCTCTGGCACTCGGTAACAATTCTGTCTGTCCCTGAGTAACAATTCTCTGGCACTCAGTAACAATTCTGTCTGTCCCTGAGTAAAAATTCTGTGGCCCTAATTAAAGTTTCTGTGGCCCTAAGTAACAATTCTCTGGCACTCAGTAACAATTCTGTCTGTCCCTGAGTAACAATTCTCTGGCACTCCGTAACAATTCTGTCTGTCCCTGAGTAAAAATTCTGTGGCCCTAAGTAAAGTTTCTGTGGCCCTGAGTAACAATTCTCTGGCACTCCGTAACAATTCTGTCTGTCCCTGAGTATGAATTCCGTGGCCCTAACTAGCGTTTCTTTGTCCCTAAGTAAAGTTTCTGTGGCCCTCAGTAACAGTTCTGTGTCTGTGCGAGTAACAATTCTGTGTCTGTGCGAGTAACAATTCTGTGGCCCTAAGTAAAGTTTCTGTGGCCCTAAGTAACAATTCTCTGGCACTCAGTAACAATTCTGTCTGTCCCTGAGTAACAATTCTCTGGCACTCAGTAACAATTCTGTCTGTCCCTGAGTAAAAATTCTGTGGCCCTAAGTAAAGTTTCTGGGGCCCTGAGTAACAATTCTCTGGCACTCAGTAACAATTCTGTCTGTCCCTGAGTAACAATTCTCTGGCACTGAGTAACAATTCTGTCTGTCCCTGAGTAAAAATTCTGTGGCCCTAAGTAAAGTTTCTGTGGCCCTAAGTAACAATTCTCTGGCACTCAGTAACAATTCTGTCTGTCCCTGAGTAACAATTCTCTGGCACTCAGTAACAATTCTGTCTGTCCCTGAGTAAAAATTCTGTGGCCCTAATTAAAGTTTCTGTGGCCCTAAGTAACAATTCTCTGGCACTCAGTAACAATTCTGTCTGTCCCTGAGTAACAATTCTCTGACACTCCGTAACAATTCTGTCTGTCCCTGAGTAACAATTCTCTGGCACTCAGTAACAATTCTGTCTGTCCCTGAGTAAAAATTCTGTGGCCCTAAGTAAAGTTTCTGTGGCCCTGAGTAACAATTCTCTGGCACTCCGTAACAATTCTGTCTGTCCCTGAGTATGAATTCCGTGGCCCTAACTAGCGTTTCTTTGTCCCTAAGTAAAGTTTCTGTGGCCCTCAGTAACAGTTCTGTGTCTGTGCGAGTAACAATTCTGTGTCTGTGCAAGTAACAATTCTGTGGCCCTAAGTAAAGTTTCTGTGGCCCTAAGTAAGAATTCTCTGGCACTCAGTAACAATTCTGTCTGTCCCTGAGTAACAATTCTCTGGCACTCAGTAACAATTCTGTCTGTCCCTGAGTAAAAATTCTGTGGCCCTAAGTAAAGTTTCTGGGGCCCTGAGTAACAATTCTCTGGCACTCAGTAACAATTCTGTCTGTCCCTGAGTAACAATTCTCTGGCACTGAGTAACAATTCTGTCTGTCCCTGAGTAAAAATTCTGTGGCCCTAAGTAAAGTTTCTGTGGCCCTAAGTAACAATTCTCTGGCACTCAGTAACAATTCTGTCTGTCCCTGAGTAACAATTCTCTGGCACTCAGTAACAATTCTGTCTGTCCCTGAGTAAAAATTCTGTGGCCCTAATTAAAGTTTCTGTGGCCCTAAGTAACAATTCTCTGGCACTCAGTAACAATTCTGTCTGTCCCTGAGTAACAATTCTCTGACACTCCGTAACAATTCTGTCTGTCCCTGAGTAACAATTCTCTGGCACTCAGTAACAATTCTGTCTGTCCCTGAGTAAAAATTCTGTGGCCCTAAGTAAAGTTTCTGTGGCCCTGAGTAACAATTCTCTGGCACTCCGTAACAATTCTGTCTGTCCCTGAGTATGAATTCCGTGGCCCTAACTAGCGTTTCTTTGTCCCTAAGTAAAGTTTCTGTGGCCCTCAGTAACAGTTCTGTGTCTGTGCGAGTAACAATTCTGTGTCTGTGCGAGTAACAATTCTGTGGCCCTAAGTAAAGTTTCTGTGGCCCTAAGTAACAATTCTCTGGCACTCCGTAACAATTCTGTCTGTCCCTGAGTAACAATTCTCTGGCACTCAGTAACAATTCTGTCTGTCCCTGAGTAAAAATTCTGTGGCCCTAAGTAAAGTTTCTGTGGCCCTGAGTAACAATTCTCTGGCACTCCGTAACAATTCTGTCTGTCCCTGAGTAACAATTCTCTGGCACTCAGTAACAATTCTGTCTGTCCCTGAGTAAAAATTCTGTGGCCCTAAGTAAAGTTTCTGTGGCCCTGAGTAACAATTCTCTGGCACTCCGTAACAATTCTGTCTGTCCCTGAGTAACAATTCTCTGGCACTCAGTAACAATTCTGTCTGTCCCTGAGTATGAATTCTGTGGTCCTAACTAGCGTTTCTTTGTCCCTAAGTAACAGTTCTGTGGCCCTGAGTAACAATTCTGTGTCTGTGCGAGTAACAATTCTGTGGCCCTAAGTAACAGTTCTGTGGCCTTCAGTAACAATTCTGTGTCTGTGCGAGTAACAATTCTGTGTCTGTGCGAGTAACAATTCTGTGGCCCTAAGTAAAGTTTCTGTGGCCCTAAGTAACAATTCTCTGGCACTCAGTAACAATTCTGTCTGTCCCTGAGTAACAATTCTCTGGCACTCAGTAACAATTCTGTCTGTCCCTGAGTAAAAATTCTGTGGCCCTAATTAAAGTTTCTGTGGCCCTAAGTAACAATTCTCTAGCACTCAGTAACAATTCTGTCTGTCCCTGAGTAACAATTCTCTGGCACTCAGTAACAATTCTGTCTGTCCCTGAGTAACAATTCTGTGGCCCTAATAACGTTTCTCTGGCCCTAAGTAACAATTCTCTGGCACTGAGTAACAATTCTGTCTGTCCCTGATTATGAATTCTGTGGCCCTAACTAGCGTTTCTTTGTCCCTAAATAACGATTCTGTGGCCCTCATTAACAAGTCTGTGTCCCTGAGTAATGGTTCTCTGTCCCTAAGTAACTTTTCTCTGTCCCCAATTATCGTTTCTGTGGCCCTAACTCTGTCCCTGTCCCTAGTACAGAGCGGTCTGCCTCTGTTCAATAACTGCAGGCAAATGAAGAATTCCAAAATGGCCGCTATTTATAGCTCGACCATTACACAGTGCTGGCTGGCTGGCTGCTGATAGGCTGATGCGATCACATGTAGTTGAGGAATGCATTATGGGTCAGCGCGCCTTGTCTGCGCGCCTTCCCAGACATCCCCGCTCCGTCGCCGCACATGTCAGCCGCCATTTTCTGAAAAATTTCGATTCGCGCGTCCGAATTAGGCTATTTTTCGGATTCGGCACGAATCGAAATTTTTCCGATATTCGACTCGAATTCCACTTCGGATACTTCGATTCGCTCATCTCTAGTCCTGATGACCACTAAGCCTATCCCAAAGTAAAACATGGTTTATGTCTTACAGTTGGAAAAAAGTTACATAGTTCCCAATTGCTCCCCATTTGGAGACACTGTCGCTCTTTTGAAACCAAATCTCTATGTCCCTCATTCTTCCTCCCTTGTTCCTCTTTTTTAGTTTCTATAAGAAATGTACTATTTAACTACCAAAAATGTTATACTACTGGATTCCTTTTAACAAACCTCTTTATTATTGCATTTGTCATATCAAAATACCAAAATAAATGAAATTTAGAAGTTAAAAAAGTACTTGTGAGTTAAAAGTGATACTAAAGGCTTTTTTTTTTAACCACTAGCCTACAGGGCACTTATACCCCCTTCCTGCCCAGGCCAATTTCCAGCTTTCAGCGCTGTCACACTTTGAATGACAATTGCGCGGTCATGCAACACTGTACTCATATGACATTTTTATCCTTTTTTTGTGACAGATAGAGCTTTATTTTGGTGGTATTTAATCACCTCTGGGTTTTTTATTTTTTCTTAAACAAACCAAAAACCTTTTTGTTATAAAATTTTGTAAATAAGTGATTCTTCTCCTTCACTGATTTGCGCTAATGAGGCTGCAGTGACGGGCACTGATAGGCTGCACTGATGCACACTGATAGGTGGCACTGATGAGCACTGATGAGGAGGCACTGGTAGGTGGCACTGATGGGCATTGACAGGCATCATTGATGGGCACTGAAAGGCAGCACTCATATATGGCACTGATAGGCAGCACTGACTGGCACTGTTAGGTGGCACTGACTGGCACTGTTAGGCAGCACTGATAGGCAGCACTGACGGGCACTGATGCACACTGATAGGCGGCACTGACTGGCACTGATAGGCCGCACTGACTGGCACTGATGGGTGACACTGAAAGGCAGCTCAGATGGGCACTGATATGTGGCATTGATGTGCACTGGTAGGCACTGAAATGTGGCACTGATGGGCACTGGCAGGTGGCATGGATGATCACTGACAGCTGGCACTGATGGACACTGACAGGTAGCACTGCTGGGGCTACACAGATCATCAGCGTAACAGCTCATGAGGAGAGAAATGCTCATAACCAGCATTTCCCTGTTTACATGTGATCAGCTGTGATTGGACACAGCTGATCACATGAACGAGCCGACATCTTTGGCTCTTTCCATTGATCGGTGATCTGCTGTGTCCAAGGGACACGGCGCACCACAGATCGCCACACTGCGGGCTCCCGCAGTGTGGCGATCGCGGTTAGAATACGCGGTTAGAATGGCAGGACGTCATATGACGTCCTCCCAGAATGAGAGAACTGCCTTGCCATCATTGTACTATATGGTGGGTGGGAGGCGGTTAAATAACAAACACATCATACTTACTTGCTGTGTGCAGTTGTTTTGCAAAGAGCAGCCCTGATCCTCCTCTTCTCGGGCCCCCCAGTCGTGCTCCTGGCAACACCCTCCTGTCGGGTTCCTCCACAGCAAGCAGCTTGCTATGGGGGCACCCGCTGCTTTGTGTGTCCATTCACACAGGGTGCCGTAGCTTGGCCCCACCCCCTCTTTTCTCATTGGCTCACTGGTTGTGATTGACAGCAGCGAATGTCTCAGCCAATGAGGAGAGGGAGTCCTGGGATAGCCAAGACTTCAGTGCACAGGTTTTTTACTTTCATGCATAGAGCCTTGAGCCTTTACAAGCACATTAAGCAATCATTTTTAAGTATTAGTTCTTCATGATCAACATAGTAACCAATCAGCTTCCAACTTCAGCTTTACAATTAAGCTTTGACAATACAACCTAGAAGCTGATCAGTTACTTTGCACAGCTGCATCAGATTCTTTGTGCTCCAGTTTTAATAAATACCCCCAATATGACCAACGTATAAGATTCCCTACACATGGCTAATTTTAAAGCTTGTCTTGAAACAAAGAATGCTAGGCATACTTTTTGAATGCAAACTTTGTTTTAAAATGCTCTGTGATAATTCAGCTCTGTGATTATGCACATTTTTGTTACTTTTTTACATTTACTTTTTTTAAGTTATGTAACTGTCCAAATTTCACTTGCAGTCCCTGTACAGCAGAACACAGAGAGGAAGAGGGAGAAGCAGCACAAAGAGCCAACCAGGTGTGCTGCAGTGCAAGGAGAATGCTGATAGAAGAAGACAGCAGAGTGGTAGGGAGATGAGATCAGTCTGCTGCTTTTTTTCCTTCACCACTCTGTAATATGATCGGGGTAAGAAGGGGATCTGTAAGTAAAAGTGAAACTGCAGCAAAAAGCTCCTAGGCTGTGCTGTAGGTAGAGCAGTGTAAATCTAATCATTTGCATATTGCCATCAAGTCTGTACCAATATTCTCTCCAAACTAGTTTGGAATGTTGTTGCCTAGTCAGCAAAAAGTGAGAAGAAATGTGATAACAAATGATTGATTTTTAACATTTTGAATCAGGAATTCCCTACTGTGTCCCATAGGCTTACTCTTTTTTTTTCTAACAATCACTGTATACATATTGTACGTATTGCAGTCTTCTGTTCTACAACGACTGCTGCTACATGGAAAGAAGAATTATTTCTCTCTCTGATGACTTTCCTAGCTTCATTCCTAGGTGATCAAGAGCTCTGCATGTTTCCAAAGTGCCTTTCCAGAGAGCACAACTTCATCTGTCAGAATGACTCATGCTCCAATTGATTCTTCGTAATCAGCTGGAAAAAAAGCTGCAAGCTGGTTCTTTCTTTATGGTTCCTGCAGTTAGCAACCTCTCATCAAAACCGTACTGGTCAGTTAATAGGGTTATTATAGCATTCTGGTGCGTCACTGCGCATCAGTAATAACAGTAATAATAACACATAGATTTGAAGTAAATTAACTACTTTTAATGCACCTATTATGGAAGTTAAAGTTGAACTCTGGGCAGACATAACAGACACCAAATAATGCAACACTGTAATCATTAATACATAATTAAATCTATTTTAAATCCAAGCAGTAAGTGCCTGAGTTTGACTTGGTATCAGACTTTTGCAGTCCTTGTAATACTGGGGTAGACAACCTTTGAGAGGTAGAGACCTTGGACAACATGGTGGAGATTAAAGTTCTCTTGATTCCCTTTATGTTTTTTTAAGGAGTTAACTTGCAACCCCCCCGTAAAAAGTAAGAACAAGGACGACACAGAGAAAACTTTGAAAAATATAATAAAACTAATGTCACTGTAAAATTATAAACGTAAAGCCTATCTTAAAAGTTAGTGACCCCCAGGAGATACAGGCGTCCATCATGAGGGTAGAACCACTGCAACTCCAGGCTCAACCAGAGGCGGACTGACCATTGGGGAACTCGGGCAGTGCCCGAGGGCCCGGGGCCATGAGATGTCACTGGTACATTTCATAGGCTTTTTTGGGTGTGGTTTGAGTGTGGGCGAGGACACAGGGGCCCCATGATCTCCTATTGCCCAGGGGCCCCATGAGATGTCAGTCCGCCCCTGGGCTCAACTAGTTTCAGGCCTTGCTGTCTGCTCTGGGTTCTGGCCAGTGTAAGTAGTAGGTAGAGTAGTGTAAAGAGGTCAGTGGTAGGTAGGGCAATGTACAGAGGTCAGTGGTAGGTAGGGCAGTGTACAGAGATTAGCAGTATGTAGGGCAGTGTACAGAGGTCAGCAGTATGTAGGGCAGTGTACAGAGGTCAGTAGTATGTAGGGCAGTGTACAGAGGTCAGTAGTAGGTAGGGCAGTGTACAGAGGTCAGCAGTATGTAGGGCAATGTACAAAGATCAGAAGTAGGTAGGGCAGTGTACAGAGGTCCGCAGAGTGTATGGCAGTGTATAGAGGTCAGTAGTATCTAGGGCAGTGTACAGAGGTCAGTAGTAGGTAGGGCAGTGTACAGAGGTCAGCAGTATGTAGGGCAATGTACAAAGGTCAGAAGTAGGTAGGGCAGTGTACAGATGTCCGCAGAGTGTATGGCAGTGTATAGAGGTCAGTAGTATGTAGGGCAGTGTACAGAGGTCAGTAGTATGTAGGACAGTGTACAGAGTAGTATGTAGGGCAGTGTACAGAGGTCAGCAGTATGTAGGGCAGTGTACAGAGTAGTATGTAGGGCAATGTACAGAGGTCAAGAGTATGTAGGGCAATGTACAGAGGTCAGCAGTGCGTAGGGCAGTGTACAGAGGTCAGTAGTATGTAGGGCAGTGTACAGAGGTCAGTAGTACATAGGACAGTGTACAGAGGTCAGCAGAGTGTATGGCTGTGTATAGAGGTCAGTAGTATGTAGGGCAGTGTACAGAGGTCAGTAGTATGTAGGGCAGTGTACAGAGGTCAAGAGTATGTAGGGCAATGTACAGAGGTCAGTAGTACGTAGGGCAGTGTACAGAGGTCAGTAGTATGTCGGGCAGTGTACAGAGGTCAGTAGTAGGTAGGGCAGTGTACAGAGGTCAGCAGTATGTAGGGCAATGTACAAAGGTCAGTAGTAGGTAGGGCAGTGTACAGAGGTCAGCAGTATGTAGGGCAATGTACAAAGGTCAGTAGTATGTAGGGCAGTGTACAGAGGCCAGTAGTATGTAGGACAGTGTACAGAGGTCAGCAGAGTGTAGGGCAGTGTACAGAGGTCAGCAGAGTGTAGGGCAGTGTACAGAGGTCAGCAGAGTGTAGGGCAGTGTACAGAGGTCAGTAATATGTAGGGCAGTGTACAGAGGTCAGTAGTATGTAGGGCAGTGTACAGAGGTCAGCAGTATGTAGGGCAATGTACAGAGGTCAGTAGTATGTAGGGCAGTGCACAGAGGTCAGTAGAATAATTACTAAAGTACAAATTAATAGAAGCACAAGTAGCATAGTCCTATTTGTAACAATTTGTTTATATCTATTTTGCCTTCCTAACATCCTCTGGAAGCTACTGGGCTTCAGATTGCGAAACACAATGACATACCCCTCCCTGCAATTTTACTTTCTAACAAAAATTGATTTGCTTGCTTTATCTATAGCCAAATGTAGTTGTACTAGCAGTAGAATGGGATTATTGGTTTGTGAAGATGTAAGGACAGAAACAAAATGATGTATTTAAAGCATTTGGTATTCCTAAAATGAGATTGCAGAAAAATAAATATACTTACAACATGATGATATTGGTACGCTAATAGCCAAGAATATCCAGGCAATATCCACTTTGCTTAGGCAAATAGTTTCTCGGTGTGCTGGTTGACTGCCCTCCTCTGTTACATGTGAAATGTTTCCAGGAGCCCCAGGTTTCCAAGTTCCAGCAGGTACCAGCCTGTTGAGGAAATTCCCAGTAGCTGTAGATCCAGTTGTAGACATAGTTATGGAATTCTTTGTGGTGGCATCAGTTGGCACAGTCAAGTCTAATGTGGTAGTTTGTTCTGATACTGTATGAGGCTTGATGACAGTTTCCTTGCTGCTTTCAATCACAGGTATGGTGCTTTTAGAATCCATAGAAGTCTGCAGAGATGTTGGTAACGTAGTCATTCTTGTAATGGCAGGAGAAGTTCCATTCTTCCCTGGTCTAATGGAGAACAAGGAACCATTGCGATTTAACACATCCCATAATTTATAATGTGGAGTTTTAAAAGGCACAGACACTGATTCAGTATTCTTTGACATTTCACTAGCAAGAGTAGGTGAATTTTCAGGAGAAAGGCTTTGCAGAGTGCCAGCACGAAGTAAAGAGTCTTTATGAAAAGCAAGAATAGTGCTAGTATGGTCATTCGTAGTTGTAGTCCTCATTGGAAAGCCTGTAAAAAGCTCAGGTTTGAGGTAAGGTTCTGTAGACCCAAACAACCCATCTGTCACGTTTCCAAATGCTTTCTGCACAATTCCTGAATGTGTAACACCCTGAACACTGAAAAATGGCGTGGTTGTAAGCCTGGCATTGTATTTAACAGCTTTGTTGCGAAGTGGAGGCCCTGTGTCTGAAGATTTCACAGACTGCCGATTGCCAGATTTTGTAGATTTCCGAAAAGGATTAAAAGTAACACCTGGTGTCACCATTTCTGCATTTGTAGTCGTTTCCTTCAGAATCTGGTAAGATGGTAAGGTTGGATGCTGTTCGTTAACCGCAAATACTTTTTTATCCGCTTGTGCCAAAACAAGTAGAACACCTAAGAAAGAGAATATTTGACATTTAATAAAACATGTTTGGAGATGTGATTTAAACATGGCATAAATATTATCTAGCTGAAGCCTCATAAGGTTTACCAATACTTCTCAGATTGGCAGGAGTAGCTAGAACAGGTCATGTCTACACAACTGAAGAGCTACAAATTGTCATTTCTTGTATAAAACTGAAATCCCAGCAAACAACTAAATTCTGTACACAGTTGAAATGCAAATATATGGACTGTTTAACTGCCGAAAAATGACTGTTCATCCAGTTTAGTGAACACTACACACCTGTGGTGGGCGACCTCATTTTTCTCCATTGCAGTTGGTAATACAATATGGTTATTATCTTCCAATAAGTCTGGGATTGGACAATGATGAAGAAGCAACACTGATAAGGTCTCCTGCTGTACGCATGTTTAAATTGTGATTGACAACACCATGATTCAGAGTGCAGACCATTACTCTCCCAGAGTCTTGCTGTGCAAAGGAATATGGGAAGCTGATTTCAGGAGATTCAGGCAATTATGCTAACTATGATTTTAATGAATCAAAAACTGGGTTAAATAATGTTTTAATATATGTTTTAATATATGCCTGGAGTTCAGCTTTTAAAGGACGCTACCCAATTAAAATATTGACTTTCACTGGAAATGAATAGCTGCAAAAAGCCTTCCATTTCTTTTACTTTAATTACATTATGTTTATTTATATCCTTTCTTTGTTTACCTGTTTGTGTTCGTTTAACCACTTGCCCTCCAGAGGATTTATCCCCCTTCCTGACCAGGCCATTTTTTGTGATACGGCGCTGCATTACTTTAACTGACAATTGCGCGGTCATGCAACACTGCATCCAAATGAAACTTATGCCACTTGTTTCCCACAAGTAGAGCTTTCTTTCAGTAGTATTTGTTTTCCTGTGTGGGTTTTTTTTTTGCACTATAAAAAAAAAGGCTGACAATTTTGAGAAAAAAAACAATATTTTTGACTTTTTGCTATTAAACATGTCCAGTAAAAAAATTTAAAAATCAAATTTCGTCATAAATTTAGTCCAAAATGTATTCTGCTACATATCTTTACTAAAAAAAAATCTCAATACATGTAAACTAATTGGTTTACGTGAAAGTTATAGCGTTTACAAATGGCGATATATATACTGGGATTTTTTTTTTTATTTTTACTAGTAATGGTGGCGATTATAGCGGGACTGCGGTGGGTATTCTGACACTGGGGGGAACTGACTGGTGTCACTGACATCTCCAGTGACACCAATACAGTGATCAGTGCTAACAAAAAGCACTGACACTGTACTAATGACACTGGGCAGGTAGGGATTAACATCTGGGGTGATCAAAAGGTTAACTGTGTGCTGTTTTACTGTGTGCTGTGTGTGTGTGTGCTTCACTGTAAGCACACTGCTATGCATGGCTCTGCTATGTAAAGCCATGCATAGCAGTGTGCAGGAGCTGACAGAGGATAGAACTGCATTGTTTAACAGTTCTCTCCCTCCGTCGGTAATCTTCCTCGATCACCGGGTACCGACGAGTAATCACTGGCCAGGACCCGGTGATTGACAGCTGAGGCCGCTAATAACGGTGCGGGTAGGGCGTGTGCCCCCTTCCTGAAAATGCAAAATTACATGTGATTTTGTGCACAGGGCGGCCAGGAAATGGTTAAAAGTGCATCATACCCCACTTAAAATGAACACATAAGATTTAAAATGTATCTAAACCCAAGAACAAAAATATAATATAGTGTATCTTACCATCACAGGTATTTCTGAGGGCAAGATATAATGAACTGATGAAGAAATAACTGTTAACAGGGTAACGGGTGAAACAAGATTACACACTTAAAGCGGAGCTCCACACAAAAGGGGAAGTTCCGCTTTAAGCCTTTGTCCCCTCTCCCCATGAAGGATTGTCACCTTTGGGGAGCGGGTACCTCAATTTGACAGGTGCCTGCTCCCACTTCCGCTGTGATTGCCTGGTGACAGGTGACAGGTCCCAGAAGACTACGGGACCATTTAGGAAGTGCAGCGTTTCTCGCACATGCGCAGTGGGCACCCGGTTGTGAAGCCGCAAGCTGTCACAGCCGGCTGCCTACACTGAAGATGCCGGCACCAGGGAGAGAAGATAGCCAGTGAAACCAGCGGTGGTAAGAACATCGCTGGACCAAGGGGCAAGTAAGTGTCTATTTTAAAAGTCTGCAGCTACAGTTTTTGCAGCTGCTGACTTTTATTTTTTTTTCAACAATACTACCAGCCACAGACCCATCCATGCCACACTCAGGGAGCAGAGAATTACCTCTTATTCACTACTTATAGGGATGTAAATGCTAAATTGTTGACACTCGTGTAACAAGACAAAACGCAGTCTTAATACTCCATCTCCAAAAGATGAACTATAACTGGGGACAGCGTCATTATCAACAAATAAAATGGAGCCCCACCATGTTCTTAGAGTAAAAAGAAAGCTTATACTGCAAAACTCCTGAAGAGTTGGCTCCTGAAGACCAAATTGCTCAACTCTGGAATTACGCCACTGCATTGTTTTTTTAGCTGTGCAAACCACCATCTGACTGTGATAGCAGCCCAGTAATTCATTTGGAAATTGGGTATTGCCATACCGCCATAAAGTGTGGCTAACCCCAGCAAAGTCCAATTCCAGATGAATGTGCTTGTGCATTGATCTATCTACCTGATGATCTTCTCTGGAATCCAGACAAGACAATGTCTAAGCACATAATTAAATTTGGGTAAAAACGCCACTTTTATTTGATTGACATGTCCCATCAGGTTCTGGGAGTAACATTTATCACATAGTTGCTGTAAAAGGGAGGTGAGATTTAGAGTGAGAAAGTTGTGTACTGCCCTATTCATCGTAATACCCAAATATTTAAAATTATCCACCCATTTAAGAGTGGAGAAGACTCTTGACTCCTTAGCTCCTGGATCTAGGGGAAAAAACAATGACTTAAACCAAATAATAGTTCAATGTGTAATAGTACAGTTCTCAGAATGCCCTCTGCACACTTATGATGAAGTCTCCAAATCCTCCTGTCTACTAGGGTGCCTGTGTCCTCTAAGGTTCTCTTCCTTGGAAATTGTGTGCTGGTCCCTTTAAAGCTGTGCTGTCATGTTAGGTTACTCTAGCAACATGTCAAAAAAAAGGTAAAGAACATCCTCCAATAGTGAAGTAGAATGATACACACTTTATTTAGGTATATTGTCAGTAACCCGGATATGACCAGAGACGTGTGGACTGACACGGGGAACACCAGGCTTCAGGAGTGATGAAAACAATACAATTTATTTGTGAGACACCAATATACAACGCACAGTGCAAACAAAAGCTAGATAACAAAAACCTTCACCCTATATATACATGAACAGTAATCAAGCGTAGTCAGGCTAGCCGGGGTCATACACGGGAGATCAACCATGGGACGCAGAGGAAGACGGGACACAGAGCAGGTAATGGGTAGCAGAGGCTCAAGGGAACAACACCAAGGCCCTGCTTGCAGGCCTGGTTGCTGTTTAAATACACCTCCTGCAATCAGCCTCATGTGATGACTTCATTGCAGGAGGTCAGATCCTGGCTGCTGAAAAGGCACTCGCTGGTATGTCCTGGTACTGCAACCAGCAGTGAGTCCTTTCCTGACATATATAGCTATAAATATATATATTTATAGTTAAAACTGCACTCACAATGTGGTATAATCAGCTAGCATGTCAAAATAATGTACAGGAATAAAGCTACTGCACTGCAAAACGTCACTTTCGGTCCGCAATTACACAAGCTTCACCCTACGCGTTGCATCACGGGTCACGTGACTTCATCAGGGAAGTATTTGTTTTTAACAAGCATGCACTATTTATAAGTACAGCATCTTTTGCTAAGTATATGACTATTTATTTTATTGTATGCACACCTCTTACACTTTAACATATTGATTTTGCACAGATTTATGCAATAATTTGAGGTTGGTTGAAGTAAAGGTAGCTCAGCACTAAACATCATATTTTATTCTATAATCATATTCTATGACGAGTCACATAACCAGCCTGAAGACTTCAGAAAAATGTAGGTATGAAAAAAAACAGGGCATAACATTTGAGCTGGAGGCCTCCAGGGGGTCAGGGCCGTGGATAAGGGGGTACCACTAGTCCTCCTGTACAGGGCCCAGGCCAGTAAAGGGGCCCAGGCAGCTGAGTGAATTGGATGAGCAGGGAGAGCAATCATCACGGCGGGGGGGGGGTAATTATTGGAACCGATCCCCTGTATGGCTTGCCGTGGAAGTCGACTTCTTCTCTTCTCCCTCCTGCTGGCTTTTAGCTGCTGCAGAGAGAGCCATACAGAGGATCACTTCCAGTAATTGACCCCCAGTGCAACTATTAACCTTTCTGTGCACCAAACATTTCTCCTTGCTGCCCAGGTTCACCTGTGTGCACCCCCACCCGCAGTGCTGCCGGCTTCCCTCCTCTCCTTCCCACAAGCAGCTGCAAGCACACAATAAGACCCTTCAGGATGGAAAGTGGGGGAAGGATCCAGTAAATATGTCACATTTACCAACCCCTTCCTTTCCTGAATGAACAAGATGAGTGATCAGTACCAATCACTCATTGTGTTCATTTATATGTAAAGCATAGTAAAATGTGTTTATTTGGAGGGGCCCTGTCACATTGGCTATATGGGGCCACATGGTTTCAAACAGCAGCCCTGCTGGGGATAAAGGGGATTGGAAATGCTGAACTGGAACAAATATGTAGATCAGGACAGACAGAAGTCCTTTCAGCATACTGGTTCTGCTCATTGAATTAATGTACTGAAATAGGAGGGTCAGCATAACTGTCAGGCACCTAGCATTTGTAGAATGAGACATCAGCAATGGTTTTAGTTTTAGAGTGGTAAATAACCCCGGGTACTTTTTGCTGCTATCTGGGACTGGAAAATGGTATAGTGCCAAAAATAAAAACCGCAGAGGCAATCAAATACCACTGAAAGAAAGCTTCATTTGTGGGAAAGAAGGACATAAATTTAATTTGGGTGCAGTGTTGCATGACCGCACAATTGTCAGTTAAAGTATGCAGCGCCGTCATGCAAAAAATGGCTTGGTCAGGAAGGGGAGTAAATTCTCTGGAGGGCAAGTGGTTAACTGGTGTCTGACCAAAGTAACCAGTATGTGTGCATCTGATCACTGTAGGGTGGTAAATAGTAAACACCTTTAAGGGCAAGTACTGATCAGGCTGCAAAATACTTCTTGATATTTTTGGAGGTGCTGTATATAAATCCAAGACGTAATAATAGTTACCTGTACTAGATTTGCACACACTTGTTAGAAAACAAATATGCATACATTTGTGATGACCCAAATAAAGTTTAAGGGCCAGTTCACACTACTTGTGTTTCAGTGTGTTTTTTTCTGCATCCAAAATGCACAGAAAGTAGGTTATATGATTTTCAATGTCGTAGTTCACATCAGTGCTTGCAGTCCCAGTGCATTCCAGTTGCAGAAAAAAAAAGTAGAACCGGCTGCATTTTCTTCTGCACAAAACTGTACTGGAACACGGTAAGTCTGGGTTTACACCTAAACATTTTGCGGTGCATTTTGCAGAAATGCACTACAGTCCATTTAACATGATTTCCTATGAAACATTATTATTATTATTATTATTATTATTATACAGTATTTATAAAGCGCCAATACCAATACAATGCAAAACATGAGGGGATCGAGGGCCCTGCATTTTCGAGCTTACAATCTAGGAGGGAGGGGATAGTGGTACAGGAGGAGATAGCTGTGGGGGATGGGATGGTAGGAAGAGTGG
The DNA here is from genome assembly GCF_062004578.1 of Staurois parvus. NCBI lineage: Eukaryota > Metazoa > Chordata > Amphibia > Anura > Ranidae > Staurois > Staurois parvus. The sequence continues at coordinate 5,433,067 of NW_028317926.1, read as the reverse complement.
AGGAGGTCGGCAAGTTAGCAGGGGGTGGGGTAGGCTTCCCTGAAGAGATGGGTTTTCATGGTGCGCCTAAAGGAGAGGAGAGTAGGTGATAATCTGATGGGTTGGGGCAGGGAGTTCCAGAGGATGGGTGACACCCTGGAGAAGTCCTGGAGGCGGGCATGGGAGGAGGAGACCAGGGAACTAGAGAGAAGGAGGTCTTGTGAGGAGCGGAGTGTGCGTGCTGAGCGGTACTTGGATATTAGGTCAGTGATGTAGTTCGGGGCAGTATGGTGGACAGCTTTGTATGTCAGTGTTAGGATTTTGAATTTGATCCGTTGCGCAATCGGAAGCCGGTAGAGGGATTGGCAGAGGGGGGTGGCGGAAACGGAGCGGTTGGAAAGGTGAATGAGTCTGGCAGCCGTATTCAGGATCGACTGAAGCGGGGATAGCCAGTGGCGAGGCAGGCCAGTGAGGAGGGAGTTGCAGTAGTCAAGTCGTGATATGATGAGGGAGCGGATGAGCTGTTTAGTGGTTTCTGGGGTTAGGAACATGCGTATTTTGGCAATGTTGTGGAGCTGGAGTCTGCATGAATTAGTTAAAGATTGGACTTGGGGCTGGAAGGATAGGTTGGAGTCCAGAATGACACCAAGTACTCTGGCCTGCAGGGCGGGTTTGATGGTGGCGTTGTTAGATGTGACGGAGAAGTCAATGGGGGGTGGTGTCCGGGCTGGGGGGAAGACAAGAAACTCGGTTTTGGAGAGGTTCAGTTTAAGGAAGTGGAGCAACATCCAGTCTGATATGTCGCTCAGTAGGTGTGTGATTCGGGCGGAGACCGAGGGGGTGAGGTGGGGGGTTGAGAGATAGATTTGTGTGTCGTCGGCATAGAGATGGTAGTTGAAGCCATGAGAGTGTATGAGTTGGCCAAGGGAGGAGGTGTAGATGGAGAAGAGAAGGGGCCCAAGGACAGAGCCTTGAGGGACCCCAACAGAGAAGGGGAGTGAGGGGGAGGTGGTAGCATTATAGGTAACGCTGAAGGAGCGTTGTGACAGGTAGGATGAGAGCCAGGAGAGAGCAGAATCACATGTTCACATCTTCATGTTTTCACCCGGTGCAGTTTTTGAAAAGGGTCAGGGACTTTTTTAAATGCAAAATGTTGCATTTTGGCTCAATAGACTTAATTGGAGAATTGTATGTAGTGTGTTTTTGATGCCTTTTGCATTTTAATCTGCCGAACAACAAGTTGGCAAAAAACGCAAAATGGAAAATGCATAAAAAACTTGTCAAAAACACATGTGCAAAAACAGAAAACGCACCACAAAAAGCACTGCAGAAGCAGATCAAACGCAAAGTGCATAGGTGTGAACCTAGCCTAAAATGTATCAAAAACGCACCAGAATGCACTGGAAAGCATCAAAAATAAATGAAAGAAAAAGAGGGAAAAATTTAACAAGAACGTGTTAAAAACACATCGGAACGCGTTAAAAACTCATCAAAAATGCACCAAAAACCTGTCAAACACGCGCATGCAGAAACGCATTTGAAATGCATCTGGACTGTGTTTCTATGGTGTGACCTGGCCCTTAATGCCTCCTTTCATAAGTCTATGAATTATAAGTGATTATGGTCACTGTTTAAAACATGAATTGAAACTGCAGTATTTTTTAACCCCTTGACACCGACGTAATGCAAATATGCAGCCTCAAAGAACTGGGATTTTTTCCTTGGGGCCACATATTTGCATACCTGTCTTTGTGATGGGAACACGCCACATGGTGTGCTCCCAGCACAAACACTGCGGTGTCACTGAGAGCACTGGGTCCTGTTCTAACGATTGGGACCCAGGACTCCCGATTCCAGGTCACATGATCGCTGTGATAACCTCTGATTGACTATCACAGTGATCAGTCACTGTACAGCCCAGTCCCCTTGTTTTTTCTCTCTCTTTGAATGGAGGAGAGAGATACATTGTATCTCTCTAACTCCTGGCATAGAGGGGAACAAATGTTTGTAAACAAAATAAAAAAAAAAGGATAAATAAATATTAAAAAATAAAATAAAAAATAAATAAAGAAAAAATACCTAGATCAAGGTTTGATCTAGTTCAGTACCAGGGTTAGTGTTTGGGTAAAGGTCAGGGTCAAAGGTCAAGATTTAAAAAAAAAATTGGTATCACTGTCAGTTAGTGTCGATGTCAGTGTCAGTGTGTTTTAGGTAAAAAAAGACAAAAACAAAATGTGCACTATTGTTTCTGGGCTGTACTACGGGTACAAACAACAAAGAACATACACATATATGGTATCGCTGCGATCGTCAAGAGATGGAGAATTTATTTTAGGTTGTTCTTTGGTGGTAGATTATGGTAGTAACAAGAAACACACAGCTAAATTAAAAAAAATATATTTTTTTTTACTATTTTGGGCCAGCTTTCATTTGATAATAAAAAAAATCAGGAGATATCCATTACCATTTACCACCAAACCAAAGCCCAATTTGTCCTGAAAAAAACAAGGTATAATCCACCTGGATGTACAAAGTAGTTATGATGATATGTATGGTTTTACTAACACATGTCAATGTTGCAAAATTGTGCTTAGGCATTTAGATTTGTTTTTACCCTTAGGCGTGAAGGGGTTAACCAACAAAAGCATTAGCTATTTTCAATATAAGATCATAAAAGGTGCTGTGTTTTAAAATATTTTTCCTTTAGTTAAAAATCACTTATTGAATACATCATATCTGTCAAGCTGCACTGAATTGTTAAAAAAAAAGGATCACAGCAATATTGAATAGATACAACTGAGAGTAGCTGACTTCCAACAGGGGCTAACAATTGTTCAACCAAACTAAAATTTGTGCTATCAATTGTTGTTTTTTTTTTAATAAGTTACCATAGTAACTGTGAATAAAAGATATAGCTTTCTTGTAATAGTAGCAATTTTATTCTAGTTATAGCAGTCCTTTTTGCAATGATAAACAGAAAAGAATCAAGGAAAAAGAAAACAGTTTACCTAGTTTGACCCGGATCAGGCTGATTTGTTTGTGGAAAAGATTCACAAACCTTTGGCATTTCATGTGCCGCTATTACACTGCGGTGGTGTAATGCTGCTTCTGGGTGCTTTCATTCCACCCTTTACCTCCTAATTAAAAAAACCTCCAATATTAAAGAATTGCAGGGCTTTTGTTGAGAGTACACATAGCGCACGTCAGTGCTTCTAAGAACATGGAATACTGGTCACACATTAATTACTTATCACTGTTAAACATAAGCGTATCAGCAGTGCAAAACTGCAGACTTTTACCGCTTGTTCTAGAGTTTTTTATTTTTCTTGTTTAACGGTAGGGCCCTAACACCCCCCTGTTCGGTTCGCGGTTGAACATTCGAATATAAGAAAAGTTTGACCGCGGATTTTGAAGAGAGGGAGCAATCCACAAAGCGGTATCTTACAGCATCTGAGTATGCGGTAAGATACCGCATAGCTACTAAACACATTTTTTATTGTTTCAGCTGTAAATGGGGTTCCCTGCTGACAGCTAAATATAAAAAGAATTGCTGGCATTGCCCAGCAATTAAAAAAAAAATGTGTGGTCCCCCCCCTTCCAACCAAGCCCTTTAGGTGTGATATGGATTTTGAGGGGAACCCCCACGCCAAAATTTTTAAAAAAAATGGCGTGGGGGTTCCCCCAAAATCCATACCAGACCCTTCTCCGAGCATGCAGCCCAACAGGTCAGGAAACCATACCAGGCTACATCCCCTCAACATGGGGGGTTGTTTTAGGGCAGGGGAGGCTCCCCCCCCAAAGCACCTTGTCCTCATGTTGATAGGGACATGGGCTTCTTCCTCACAACTGTGGCTGGTGGTTGTGGGGGTCTGTGGGCAGGGGGCTTATCGGATTCAGGAAGCCCCCTTTAGAAAAGGGTGCCCAGATCCCGGTCCCCCTCATGTGAATGAGTATGGGGTACATGGTACCGCTACCCATTCACAAAAAAAAGTGTAGTGTAAAAATGACAGAAGACAGTCTTTGACAAGTCCTTTAATAACAACAAAAATTTTAAAATTTATGTCCCCCGAAGCAAATCCAACGTCAATCACGATGCCCGCCACCACTACGACTCGAAAAAAAGAAAAAAAAAAACCTCTCCACTCTTGATGCTGGCTCCTGCTGTCTGACAATTGCGCCGGGATGACAGTTCTTAAATACTGTAATGACATCACAAGGGGGCGGGGATACCCCTCCCTGTAGTGACGTCATCATGCGCTGTAATTGGCCAAAGCATTGCACATGGCCTGTGGTCAGGTGCATTTCTTTGGCCAATCACATTGCACTGTCAGGGCGCAGTGCATTGTGGTCCGTGGCAGGCGAACAGCCCGCTGAACGCCCTTGCCGTTCGTGTGTTCGCTGAACACACGAATGGTTGATGTTCGACTTGAATATACAATCTCTCTTTATTTATCAGTATGTAGAACCTTCAGTATACATTTTCCAGGTCCTTCACCATCAACCAGTCAAAGTGCTTCTTATCATCCTCATTAACAGCACATTGCAGTGTTTTATTACAGCAAATGTCACCAAGTGTGGGAATCAGTGGGGAAGATTTACTAAAACTGGTGCACTCAGAATCTGGTGCAGCTTTTCATGGTAGCCAATCAGCTTATAGCTTCAGCTTTGGCAATAAAACCTGGAAGCTGATTGGTTTCTATGCAGAGCTGCACCAAATTTTGCACATTCCAGGTTTAGTAAATACCCCCAGGGACTCTGGGCACCAAAATACTGAAGATGTACAGAAAAACAGTGCAGGTATTAATAGTTAAATTTAGTCTTAGGATAAGTTAAAGTGTATATAAGCCCCTGAAGAAGCGAGGGTGAAACATGTAGGAAGTATACTACATTTACCTAACCAAGTTTGAATCTCAGTTGGTATTCTTAGAATTGAAATTGTTTTTATGTTTTTGTACTTTTTCCTTTCTTGTGTTTTACCAAAATACAAAATAAAAATTATATAACTTTTAATGTGTGGTATTCATGTCTATGCACCCTGAAAGTCCCATCTTCTCTATTGATTATTTGTATATAAGCTCCAGGACTGTCTTTAAGATATGCAAAAGGGACAGCTGCCCTGGGCCCACCCAGTCATTGTTGTTGGGCCCAAAGCAGTTGCCCCATACTTGCCAACTGTCCCAATGTACATTCCCTTGTCCCTTGAAGTCTTTGTCCCGCGCTGTGCCCCAATATCTCAGTGTGAAGTGCTGTCACTTATGCTGCCCAGCTCTGCCCTATCTCACATGCAGACTGTGTCAGCATTCACATGTAAATAGTATTCATATGTAAATAGAGTGGCATTGATATGTAAATAGCGGGGGTATTCATATGTAATTATCAAGAGCATTCATATGTCTATTATACCCCCCTGAGGCTCCAACCACCATCACCCCTGCTGAATGCTGCCCACTGGAGAGGTAAGTAGGGGCATGGTTGAAAGTGCTGCCTGCAACTGTGGTCACTGAGCCTACCATTAGCCTGTTCTACAAAGGTAAGCAAAGTGTAGTGTGTGTGAGAGCAGAGGTAGGCAGAAAAGGAATTACAGTTTTTGGGGTACAGGTGAGCAGAGGAGGGGATGTACAGAGGTAAGGAAGGTAGGTGCAAAGATGAGCATAGGTGACGTGTAGAGTTAAGGTGGGGGGAGGTTAGAGTGAAGAGGATGGGGGAGGATAGGGTGCAGAGGTTAGCAGGGAAATTTAGGATGCAAAGGTGTACTGACGGGGTAGATAAAGATGCATGTCACGGGTAGGGAAGCACATTAATTTCAATGGGCAGCTCTATGTGCTAAAAATGTATGGAAATAATGTCCCCGATCCTTTTTCAAAATCACACCGAGCCACAGCACAGTGAATTTTGGTGCATGTGGAAATGCACACGTCAGTAGATGTATGAGGTTGTCATTGACAATTAATGGCACTGCTGTGTATCTTTTAAAGGGCAGCACATTTCTGTTCTGCCAGGAAAGCAATTTTGCATGAGTTCCCTAACTTACATTTGTGGTCAGTGTCGAATCCTCCTTTACATTGGTGGTCCATGTAGGAGCACCCCTTAAATTGGTGGTCAGTGTAAATTCCCCCTTACGTTGGTAGCCAGTGTAGAAATGTATTGGTTGTTGGTGTAAAATCCCCCATTACATTGGTCGTCAGTGCAAATTCCCCATCACACTGGTGGTCAGTGTACTGTAAATTTTCCTTTACATTGGTGGTAAGTGTAGAATTGCCCTTACATTGGTGGTCAGTGTAAATCCCCTTTTACATTGGTGGTCGATGTAGAAATGCCACCTCCCATCCCAATGCAGCACTGCCACTGATCCCATCCACCACAAGAGCCACTTATCCCATTCCCCATAGCACTGTCACTAATCCCATCCCCCCACCACTGCTACTGATCCCATCCCCCCATCACTGCCACTGGTCCTATCAACCCCCCAGCACTGCCACTGATCACACCCTCCCCCTAGCACTGTCACTGATTCCATGAGTCCTAGAATCTCTAGGAGATTTCTGTCTATTAGTGGGTCCCATCACCTTCCCACTCTATGGTGTGCAGGCAGTGAGGAAATGATGTGCTGTAACCTTCAGTAACCAATTGCAATTGCTGCCTGATCTGCTAAATAAACTGATTTTGAGTCTAACTGCTATTTATTGTATGTCTCAGAACAGGTGGAGAGCAAAATTGCATGGGGGGGCTATGCAAATTTTTGCCCAGGGCCCAATCAATATTAAAGATGGCCCTGTCCCAGAGGGAAAGCTCCTTCCACCTTGTTTGGGAGGATGGAGGAATCTGCTAGTTCTTTTATGTTCAGCCCATTGGTGATCGAAATAGACAAACCATGCTTGCCAAGCTTTAGGTTTTGGAGAGGTTAAGGGTTATTATTAGAGGTCAAGTTTTAAAGTTCTGGTATGGGATATAGTTAACAGTTTAAGCTGATACCTTATGGGTTATAGTTATCAGTTTATTAGTTAGGCTGGCCATGCGCTGTGCAAATTTCATCTGGTTCCTGAGGAATCATGCAAAACGCTTATAGTGGGGGCCCTGCCGGCCCCACTGGGTTCGAAAAGGTTGAACGTTTAATTGACTTTTGTTAAAGGTGCCTTCTGAAAAAGTTTCACCCGAACTATGTATGGCCAGCTTTACATTAAGGTTTGAGGTCAGGGAAATGTGCAGATGCAGCAGATGTCTGGGAGAGAAAAATTTGGCATGCTACAGAAAGTGACAGAGAAGGGATATATTTTTGCTTGATCTGTGTGTGTTTGTAAATTGAGTTCTGAAGATCACCATTTTTATTGAAAGGTGACCAGCCTCAATGCAAACCTTTTTTTCTAATTTGCTGCTGTTGGGCAATAATTATCAAGTTAATTATACACTTAAATACTTTACAAAAGGTATTAGTCAGCATGACAAAAATATTATTTCTGTAGCACTGCCATCAAATTCATATTTTTAGTTATTATGTTGTTTACCTTAACCCCCAGGCATCTGCAATCTACCTATCAGCATTTTCAGCCATGAGTTTCAATGCTGTGAGAACATTAATATTCTAGATAAGAACTAGGAATGCAATTATATAAAATATGAGAGAACTGCTTTTCACAGCATAATCAAAAAGCATAATTAATGAAAAAATACACTTTTAATTAGAACAAGCTGTTAAGAAAACACTAAAAGGTTGAGATAATAAACCTATATAGACCACCACCATTGCATTCAGAAATACGAGCACCAGACAATGATGTATACACAAGGCACACACATACACGGAGATTTTGACCACTAAGAAATTGCTAACACTAAAATTGGCAATGTTAATGCTGAGAACCATCAGAAAAGTTGCAACAGACATTGTCTTCGTAGCTGGCAAAGAGAACACACTACTGGCCTTTGCCAACGATATGCTCCTTTTGCTCACAAAACCTCATATCACCTTACCAAATTTAAGGTCTACTCTGGAGGAATTCCGGGTCATATCCAACCTTAAAATAAACGACTCTAGATTGTCTGCTCTCAATCTGATGTTGCTAAAAATGGCATTGACGTTATGCCAGCAAAAATTTCTTTTGATCTGGAGCGCGTACTTGGTTATCGAACTTCCATCCAGTTTAACAGAACTTTACTCTTGAATGCTTCTCATGATTCTGCAGGGTGCCAGTACTAAAAATGAATATTCTCCCCTCTTTCAAACTGTTCCAATATTCCTTACCAGAGCCTTCTTTGTGTCCCTCAAATGTACATTACAAGCCTTCATTTGGTAAAACACTGCTCCACTGATAAGTCTCACACACTTATGACTGCCAAAAGCTAGAGGAGGTATAGGCCTGTAAAATTTACAATAACACTTCTGGGCGTGCCAACTCGAAAGAATAGTGATGGAATGTCCACTCAGCATACAAAGAGTGGGTGAGCCATGAACAAGCGTTTCGAGACCAACCGCTACAATCAATGCCTTGGCTCAAACCCAATCACATCCTGGGCTGGAGCCACAACCATCTACTTATAGCCACTGCCGACATTTTTTAGGCTCATCCGTGGCTCACTTTGTATTTCCTCTATTCCGCCCCACTTATCCATTAATGATTAAACCCAAACTTTGCACCAGAAATGTCACAAAGTATTCTAAAGGCCTGTGGGCCACATAACCATCCCTTAGCTCACCATTTTTTTAAGAATGTTCTTCCCCAGCAGGTCTACCTTAACCAATTGCACTCAGTCCAATGAATTACCCTTATTGTTCTAATTTCAAATTTTTCACTTATTTTCTGTACTGCTTACCCTATTTGAATTGCTGTATTTACAAACTGCCCCTCAAGGGCACCTAATCTCAACCACATAGGAACCTCCAAACTGAACAAAACCGAACTATATGCGCTCCACTCAAGCACACAAAGTAATGAATTGGGGAGGGTTACCCCAAGCATCTTGAATCACCCCATCAACCTCGAGACCCCATCCCTGGTCCCTTAGCCTACACCTTTACTTACATCAACCCCCCCCCACACACACACACCCTCCCTTTTTTTAATTCTATTTTTCTATTCCAATTCCTGTCTTTTTTTTCCACTGGACTGCCAAGGTGATACTTAATCTCTCGCCTTGGATCGCCACTATGACCCTCCCTGACTACTTAATGCTCTAGTCTGCCTTTAAGCAACATTAAATAATATTTTACACTTTTTTTTTTTTATTTTAAGACCGCATGTCATTTTTTAAATGGCCAAATGCATCTGAGCCCAGCAGGTCAGGGACAACATCACCTCAGATTGAACACCTCCTCCCCCTTCCTTTGTAAGACTTTCCTCTCTTTTCCCTCTGATTATTGTCCTATATCTGTCTATGATGCTCCCTAGGAAGCACAACTGATGCTTGCTTATTTTGTACATATGTTGATAAACACTTAATTTAGAAAAAAGGCAAACCTGGGCACATTCGTAGTTTGCATCTGACCCCACGCTGACCGTGGCAGCTCTGGGTTTTCCTCTAGGGATCAGGAACCAATCATCATGGTTCCCAAAAAATATGTGTACAATGATAGTCCATCATGGTAATCACTCTCAGATTGCAGGCTTGTTTACAAACAAAACTCTTCAGCCTGCAGATGCCATTACAACCTGAAGATGATAGTATGCTTTGTTTAATACTGCAACTGGCAGATACAATTTCAGTATTAAACGTATTTATTAATTTAAAACAGTCCTTAAAAATGTAATTTAAAAAAATGTTTAATTAGTCAGACTATATTGTAAAAATGAAAACAGGTTATTCATTAACACAGCGTACCAAATCAAAGTCTTTTATGTCCTTAAAAATTTTAAAAATGAATTAGGTTAACAACTTAGTGCTGGCATCATTGTCAGGATAAAGCAATGCATACTGATGCGGCCACTAGTCATGAAAGTGTTAAACTAATTTTTATAGGAATATGACATTTTTACAAGCGCATAAGCCATATTTTGCTGTGGTACTAAATGTAAAGATTTATATTTGGCAAAGAGAGGTTTTGGTTGTTCAGTGCAACAAGATCATTTAGAAGTTAACCGCGTTATCTGCATTCTTTATTTTATCAGTGGACCTTTTCATGTTTTATACCATTTTAATAACTACACTGCTATATTGAACCATTGTCAAACGCAGTTAGTGATGAAGACCATTCCTGTACTATCCAGGCAACGAAGGTGTTAATCCATTTTGACCTCCATGGCCACTCAGTGGAAGTCTCCCCTTGTTGCCATGCAACTATCAGTAATGCTGCATGCAGTGCCCCACTTCAGCATTACCTGCCCTGTGTGTATTCTAGTTTACTGGAGAAAAGGAAAATTTTAGTGAATGCTTGAATACATTATCTTTATCATTTCCAGTTGAATAAAAACAATATAATAGCACAAGGTTAATTTAAATTACAAGATGTACTCTTCCAGCACATACCTTGCTTAAACACTCATGCTAATCTGGTTTTGGAGGGCGTAGAAGTAATAGAAAGGCATAACATTAAGTATAAAATTCCAAGATTGATTTGAAATGTGTTTATTTATTTGGAAAAGTGTTTTTGTTTGCATTATAGATTTTGAATACCCATCAATGTTTGTTTCCATGTACTGTTCTTTCTCAGACGTAGATTGTTAATACTGCATTGTCAATAGCTTTTCAATTAGCAAAACTTTTGATTATTTAAATGTTATTTAAACAACACTGTTTAGTCAAAACAAAGAACTAAAATTGACTATATATGACAACAGAAGAATTCCTATAAATCTATAGTCACCTTCCCATATATAGTAAAAAACGTTTTTACTATACTAAACAACACATTCATTGTTTTTTTGTTTAGTCACAACAAAGAACTAAAATTGACTATATATGACAACAGAAGAATTCCTATAAATCTATAGTCACCTTCCCATATGCTGTAATAGCTTTTATTCTAGTTTAGTCCTAGTTTTAATTTTTAGTGTCAGTTTAACCACTTGCCCTCCAGAGGATTTACCCCCCCTGCCTGACCAGGCCATTTTATGCGTTACTTTAACTGACAATTGCACAGTCATGCAACCCTGCAACTAAATTAAATTTACGCCTTCCCCCACAAATAGAGTTTTCTTTTGGTGGTATTTGATTGCCTGTGTGTTTTTTATTTTTTGTGATATAAACAAAAAAAACCTGACAATTTTGAGAAAAAAACAATATTTTTGACTTCTTGCTAAAATGTATTCTGTTACGTCTTTGCTAAAAAAAATCCCAATACGTGTAAATTAATTGGTTTACGTGAAAGTTATAATGTTTACAAATGGCGGTATAGATACTGGAATTTTTTTTTTTTACTAGTAATGGCAGCGATCAGTGACTTATAGAAGGACTGCGGTGGGCATTCTGACACTGGGGGGAACTGACTTGGTGTCACTGACATACCCAGTGACACCAATACAGTGATCAGTGCTAATAAAAAGCACTGACACTGTGCTAATGGCACTGGGCAGGAAGGGGTTAACATGTGGGGCGATCAAAGGGTTAACTGTGTGCTGTTTCACTATGTGTGCTTCACTATAAGCACACTGCTTTGTATGACTCTGCTATGCAGAGCCATACAAAGCAGTGTGCAGGAGCTGACAGGGGAGAGATCTGTGTTGTTTATGCACAGGTCTCTCCCCCATCAGAGATACTCAGTGATTGCCGGGACCCGGTGATTGACAGCTGAGACCACATATATATACATGATTTTGCGCACCCGTGCTGCCCTGTAGCAGTATTTTGTCCTGTAGGGCAGCCCGGAATTGGTTAAGAAAGAGGTGAAGTCACTTCCTGTGCTCCCCTGGGGAGTGTACTGCCAAACTGGAGGGTATTTGGACAGAGGGACAGCTCCCAACTTTCACTGCCCATCTTTTGGAAAGCAATCCCTCTGTTTTTCCTCCTCTGTTGTACCTCTTTTGGGTTTGATATATAGACCACTTTAAAAAAATCACTATTTAACTGTCAAACGTTTTGCACCACACAAAATCCTTCATTCACTCTATTGTAGCACCCTCCAAGGAATTTTCTAGACAGGAGGTTGAATAGCAGTTGGAAGAAACAGCCAGAGGGGTCAGATTTGTGTCAGGACTGAGAGGCTCTTGCAGATCAGCTTTCTAATACCTTCCCCTGATCTAGAGACTTGGAGAAGTCTCTAGAACTCAGTAGGCGGAGGTGAGGAGTGGTTAATCTGTATGCTTAAGGGACCCTGACCAATCCCCAAGCAGGAGACTTGGCAAGAGGTTGGGACAGCCCTTAAAGGGTTACTAAATTCAGGACCCTGCATTCACTATATCCGGTCTCCCACAGTACACAAAACATGGAAATGCAATTATTTTAGTAGATATAAACTGCTAAATACCTTTTCTTTTCAGCAGTTAGAGCAGTCTTGTGACTTCTATCAGTGTCCAGCTGAGCACTGGTTAATCTTGCAGGAGGAGTTTTCATTCTGCTCTGACTGTCCTATGAGGCTGCATTACCCCTGACCCTCTGTCTGGCCTGCGCTGATTGGCCCTGTGCTGATTACATGTATCCTCCCAAAGAAAAAACGAAATCCCTAGCAATACACACAAACTGAGCATGTGCAGAGTGACTCCTAGAGCTCTGTGCTATCAGCAGATGGATTGGGGACAGTAGAAGTTAGGAATTTCAAATTTCAGGGCCGCCAAATTTTGCATTATTTATTGGGTTTTGTCCAAAAATATTGAATCCTTCCGAATAATTTTGATATATGAATATCGAATCCACCCAAAATATATAGCAATCTTCAAAATAAACTGCAACATTTTTCGAATTCACCAGACCAACAAATATACAAAATTAATACTGAATATTACAAAACATAATGTTTAACATAGCAAATATTAAGAACAAAATTCTTCAATGAACAAACACATCCAAAATGAAATGAAAATTTTCAGCATGCAGATGTGTAGTCTGAAGTGTTATGACTTTCTTTGCCAGAAGTAATTTGCCTGCTAGCCTTTTAATCTAATATAAACACAGAGCAGGGGCTCAGAAAGAAGGGATAGAGAAGAGAGCTGACCACTTACTTG